>NC_041382.1:147568504-147575822 GCF_002162155.2 Triticum dicoccoides | reverse complement strand
GGCGGCGGTGGAGCGGGGGAAGGATGCGGGGGGTGCTAATGGCGCACCATAGAGACATGCGCCATTAGTAACCCAACATACTAATGGCGCACCACACAGACATACGCCATTAGTAGTTTTGCAAAAAAGTAAAAAAATATATTTTTTATACTAATGGCGCACCGTGGCACAATGCGCCATTAGTAGTTTAAACTAGTAATGGCGCACTATGCAACCGTGCGCCATTAGTAGTTTTGCAAAAAAGTAAAAAAAATACAGTAGTGGCGCACTCTATGGCTGGTGCGCCATTAGTAGTTCTAACTATTAATGGCGCACTATGCCCGGATGCGCCATTAGTATGTTTGAAAAAATGAAAAAAATATTTTGTTACTAGTGGCGCACCGTGTGCCTGGTGCGCCATTAGTGTCTTCCACACTAATGGCGCACCAACAGATGGTGTGCCATTAGTATATAGTAATGGCGCACCACATGTCTGGTGCGCCATTAGTGTCAATTCTGTCAATTCCATCTATAGCACTTTTCCTAGTAGTGAAGGGTGGTCAGTGAAAAACTTGGCGTGCGCAGGTAGAGAAGTTTTTCTCAAATCCGTGGTTCAGGCCATTCCTACCTATAACATGACTTGTTTTCAATTGACAAAAAAAGTTTGTAAGCAACTTACATCTTCTATGGCGAAATACTGGTGGAGTAGTGATATTAATAGACGGTCCTTGCACTAGATATCATGGGATAAACTCTCAGCACCAAAAGTAAAGGGAGGCATGGGATTCCAGGACTTTGCTCAATTCAACCTAGCTTTGCTAGGAAAACATGGTTGGAGGCTCATTACACATCCCAATTCCTTGTGCTCCAGAGTTTTAAAGGGCAAGTATTTCCCTAACTGTCACTTTTTGGAGGCAACAGCACCCAAGTTTGCATCCACAACATGGAGGGCCATAATTGCCGGTCGTGCTGTGGTTGAAACTGGACTGATCAAAAGGGTGGGGAATGGTGATTCCATCTCCATATGGGAAGATCGTTGGATCCCCAACACTTCCGCGTTCAAGCCCATAGGGCGCCTTGGCAATGATCATGTTCAAAAGGTGTCAGAGTTAATTGACCATCAGAATGGGTCTTGGCTGGTGGATAAGGTACATAGCATTTTCCTTGCTCCGGATGCAGATGCAATATTAAACATTCCGTTAAGAGCTTCTGGTGGGGAGGACTTCTATGCTTGGGCCTTGGAAAAATCAGGTGTTTATTCTGTCAAAACGGCATATCGTGCTCTAATGACTCGGATCGAGCACAACGATAGCGGAAACTTCATCGTCAAATAAACACCTTTGGACAGCCTTGTGGAAACTCAAGGTCATTCCAAGAGTTCGTGTCTTTTGGTGGCGTGTCCTGCGAGGTATTTTGCCGGACTACATCACTCTGCAACATCGCCATATTAGGAGGATGGCGAGATGCGATCTATGCAATGCGGCAGAGGAAGATCTACAACATGCACTTGTAGCCTGCTCACACGCCAAGCAGTATTGGTCTGCAGCGAGAGACCTTTTGGGCCTCAAACTACCCAGATTACATCCTGCGACTTGGGCGAAGGACATATTGATGGACGACATGATCGCAGACCAAGATAGAAGCAAGATTGTGACTATCATGCATGCAATATGGTCTGCCAGAAATCGACGGACTCATGACAAGGTTCCTTTCAATCCTTTTCATGCTGTGAAGACCATCCGAGATGATTTACTACTTCTAGAAATTCCAAAACCTGCTAGTGTTGTCTTGGGGGTGCAATGGTGCCCACCTGATGTTGGCTGGGTCAAAATCAACACGGATGGGGCGATAAACAGCAAAGTACATTGTGCCGGGGGAGGTGGTGTAGCTCGATCCCACCCGTCCTTCATGGAAGCTTGGAGTAAACCCTTCCCCGGAGTAACTGATCCACTAATCGCTGAAGCAATGGCACTCAGGGAGGGTGTTATATTTGCCCAACTTCGTGGTTTCTCACACGTCGTGATGAAGGTGGATTGCTTAGAGGAGCTGAACCTCTCGTCGTCGCGTAATAATTGTCGCTCTATTGTTGCGCCTATCTTAGATGAAATTGGGGAGAAGTCGGCTAATTTTATCTTTTTGTCTATTAGGCATGTCCCGGGGGGTGGTAATTGTTTGGCCGATCTATGTGCAAAGCAAGCCTGTACCATGCTGGTGTCAGACTGCTGGCTGGAGGAGTGCCCTTCCTTTCTTATTAGCAGCCTACGGGTGGACTGTAATCGGATGTTATTAAAGCAATAAAGCTCCCCATATTCTCGGCAAAAAAAAATGACTAGCTTTTTATATTGCATAGTTTTGCACTAATTTTTTGACAGGACGAGCGGCTATCGGTCTGCCGCTAGGTGCTGTGACCACGCAATTTTCCATTTTGGTGACCATTCCTCAAGCAGCTCTAGCTAGCTAGCTAAGAGCGTCTCCAGCCGTTGGCCTCCCAGGGGGCGCCTAAAATCGCCGCCTGGGGGTGAGCCGATGCAAAAATTGAGCCTGGGGGCGAGTTGGTCCCTAGCCGCCGGCCCCAGGGCCGTCCCAGGCGCGTTTGAAAATAAAATTTGTTTAGCAAAGTTCGGCACAGTTCGACGAAGTTCGGCGAAACATGATAAATTTCGGCAAACTTGGGCATATATTAGACATGTTCGCCAGTTTTCATTACATAGGAAAATAGATAACTAATAAACTAAAAGAGAAACTGGCTGAACGCCGAGTAGTCGCCGTCGTCGTCGCCGCCGTCATCGGACTTTTCCTCCTTGACGCGGCCGTCCCTGGTGGACCTCTGACCGGCGTCGCCAACGCGGGCTGGTGGCGGTGGCGCGTCGTCGTCGTCGCTGTCGCAGATGACGACGACCCCGCCTTCGTCGCGGCCGCGTCGGCGCTCCGCGAAGCGGCGCAGGGCGGCGCACTGGCGCTCCTTCGCCTTCTCCAGGCGCTCCTTCTCCATCGCTATGGAGTCCCTGCGCGCCCATTCCAGGGTCGCGTTGTCGTCGTCGAGCTCCGTCTTCACCGGCGCGACCGGCTCCTTCTTCACCGGCACGAGCCCCGGCTCCGTCTTTGGCTTGACGAAGCGCGGAGGAGCCGACGAGGAGGCGCGCCGGCCGTCCTCGTTGATGACGATGCCGGCGCTGCGAGTGCGCCGGCCGAGCGGCGTCTTCGCCGCGGGCTCGGCCTTGACGCCGAGCAGGGCCGGGGCACCGGAGGAGTGCGAGGAAGATCGAGAGGAGGAAGAAGAGGAGGAGGATCCGAACCTCCTTGGCGCCCATGGCCCGGCGCGTCGGTGGTGCGCCAGGGCGGCTGCCCTCGCCGGGTACGCCAACAACGGGTTGTTGCCTCCCTCGAGGTGCGTTAGCACGCCCTCGAGTGTGCGGCCGGGGACGCCCCACCACAGGTGGCGCCCCTCGCTGTTCTTCTGGCCGCCGACCACCGGCGCGTCGTTGGTGGACGCCAACCGCTGCCGCTGACGGCGCTCGAAGTACGCTGCCCAGGCCGCGTGGTTGTCAGCGGCGTAGTGGGGGAGGGAGAGCTGGGCGTCAGTGAGGGAGGCGCGAACGACCTCGACCTCCTCGGCGAAGTAATTTGGCTTGGCCACGGCGTCGGGCAAAGGAGGAACGGGCACTCCCCCGTCGCTGAGCCTCCACCCCGTCGGCCAGATGCGCATGTCTGGCGGCGCCGGAATGTTCGCCTGGAACAGGAGCCAGGACTCCTGTTCGCGTAACGAACGGCGGTCGAAGCCGTTGGCCGCCGCCTCGTCTCCGGGGAAATACTCTGCCATGGCGGCCGTTTTTTGGGCGCCGGCGCAAGAAAATCGCCTGGGGAGGCCTTTCCGGGGGCGCGGCTAGAGATGCTCTAACTCTTCAGGTACCAGCTAGTAACAATACACTTGGATACCCCAGCCCGTGAATGCATGCATGGCCTTTTTTTAGGAAAAAGCATGTTCACCAAAGCTATGTAACACAAGGACTACATGTTGTTAATTCATTCTCATTTTGTCATATATATTACTATTTCGGGGTCGCTTTTACTGCCCATACAATAATAAGGATTTCCCTGAAATAAATAAATAAATTTCAATCTATGCAACATATATAACGTTGGAAATAGTCAAAGATGGTCACTAACTTCATTAGCACATCTTATTGTATACACACCAATTATTATTAGAACAATTTTTGTTCATCAGTTTGGTGAAAAAATATTTTTCTATACTCCCTCCATTACATTTTTTTGAAGTTTAAAGTGTGATAAAGTTTAGAGACAAATATATTAACATCTACAAAACCAAACTAGTTGCATTATATTGGTCACAAAATATATTCCCATTCTATATGATGTGCTTGATATTAATCTAGATAGTAACATATTTCTCAGTATATTTGGTCAAACTTGAATACTTTGGTTTTACAAATCTAGAACTTCAAATATTTTGGAATAGAGGGAGTAAGTATATGTAATGGTGATTTTGTTTTTTTATTATGTTGGCATAACTACATAGTATTATACAAATCTTATTCTTTTGTTCTTTCAATGGAATTAAGACTTGCATTACACACAATATTTCTCGCCTCAATTAATATCGTCTCGAGCATGAAAATTGAGAGAAATAATAATAATAATATAAATAACCATTTGATTTTGTATGGCTAAAGAGATGCACCCCTTCAAGACGTTATATCTTATATTATGCTTCCGATCAAATCTGGGCTTTCGGGCCTTCTATAATATTAATACAAATGACAAAAGAAATTATTTGTCGGCTCAAAAAAGAAATTTGTCCGAAGCGCATAATGTAGCCAAAACAAGAACACTTTAGTGATGCATATATGTAAATCCAAACACAAATGTGATCCAATATAAAAACTCCAAACACGAAAACATAATTATTCAGGTACATATATCATATACATCTGCATATACGTAAAGGGAAGTAGAGAACAAATTGAGCAGCTGCACCATGCAACACCACTCAAACATAACGCTGCCGTCCGGAACTAGAGTGTATGCTCTAAACGACATGTACCACGCACGCACCCACGCACATGTATAATAGAACAATCACACACATATACTAGTATATAGTTTAATAATACTTGATAACGGCACTACGCGGGTGCAGCTAGTCCGATCATGGCTTGGCCTCTGGCTCCGGAAAATGGAACTCGGGCTTCTGGGGCAGCTCGGCTTTCGGGAACGGTGGCATTTCGTGCTTCGGGACCTCTAGCACGGCAGGGTGCGGTAACTCAGGCTCCTTTGGCACTTCCGGTACCTCAGGGTGCGGCACATGGAGCTCCTTTGGTACCTCTGGCACGGCATGGTGTGGCATTTCAGGCTTTGGCAACTCTGGCATGGTAGGGTGCGGCAGCTCGTGCTCCTTTGGCACCTCCGGTACGACGGGGTGCGGCACTTCCGGCTCCTTTGTCACCTCAGGCACAGCCGGATGTGGTAGTTCGGGCTTCGGGAGCTCGGGCATAGCAGGGTGCGACGGCAGCTCGTGCTTTGGCACCTCGGGCACCGTGGGGTGTGGCACTTCAGGCTCCTTTGGCGTCTGTGGCACAGCCGGATGCGGTAGTTCAGGTTTCGGGAGCTCGGGCATAGCAGGGTGCGGCGGCAGCTCATGCTTTGGCACCTCCGGCGCCACGGGGTGCGGCAGTTCAGGCTCCTTTGGTGTCTCCGGCGCCACGGGGTGTGGCACTTCGGGAACGAGAGGGCGCGGTAGTTCAGGCTTCGGTAGCTCAGGCATGGCAGGGTGAGGTGGGAGTTCGGGCTTTGGCAGCTCCGGGACGATCGGATGTGGTGGATACTCCTTTTTGGGCACGGCCTCCTCTAGGTGCCGTGCTGCGCTGCTCATGGAGCTGCATGAGAGCAGCAGCGCCATGAGGAAGACAAGGGAGGACATGGTGTTCTTGCGCAGCATGGTTCTTGTCTATGTGTATGGATCAGAGAGAGGCAACTTCTTGCGGTGATGGCTGGGAGATAGAAGAAGGCTGGTATTTATAGCCAAAAAAACTGCACCTACATGTGTCGGGTATACATGCATGCATGTTTGAGGTAGACACCAAAGTGGCTCCCTGCATCTCGGTGCCTTGGTGGCCTGGTAGGTCACCTGCATCTCGGTGGTTGTTTACTTTGTGTGTGATCCATCTCTCTGCCTATCCAACTCTAGTTCCGGAATATTGAGAAGACATGAGTTATCACATGATATGGTCAGTGATACATTTCAAGCTCTAATTCTTTGCTTAGTTTGCTCTACAGAATGGCTCTAAGATTTTACCGGAACCTGCCGTCCAAATGTATGTACTCATATCAATACATGCTACTCAGATATGCACCGAAATATCTTGTGCTACATCGAACCTGAAGGCAAGTACTTTTTGGATGATTCGGTAATTGGTCGGTCGGTTGGGCAGCTCAGCTGCACCTATCTGGTCGATCTGCAGGCTGATCTCCTGAAGACGCCATACATCGGTCACTAGTCAGAGTTGGCCGTTTGGTGATGGATTGCGCGCGCACGCGTTCGCGTAGGAGCGTCCGTCGCCGTACCGCCGTGTGAGGTCACTGGCGCACGGTCGTCGTGGTACGGCAGGTGTTAGGTCACCACCCACCAGTGAACGATCGAGGCATGTTAATTTCAGTGGCTGTGGTCAGGAAACATCCCGGCGCGCTTAATTTCCGTGTTTGAGATTGCTTATTTTGATATGGTGGAATGTCATTTGTGGTGGTTGTGCTTGATTAGGGCTAGTTTCACGTGATCGCATGCAACATGTGGGATTGTCTATCGACCAGGCGATTGCTAGCTCGGTTGCAAGTTGAGCAGAAAACGACTTCCAGGTATATTAGATTATTAGTTGGGAATACTAAGAGCAGATCATGCAGACTATCTTTTATATACCGAATGAGCAGACTCGGATGTCAAAGACAAGCTGCTGAGATGCATAGTAGTGTGATGAAGTATATTTGACTTCACTAGTTTCAAATGGAGTTGAAAATGACCATTCCATGGTGCCTTCCTTTTCATGTTGGCGTGACCACACTCGTAAAAAAAGGGCCTGTTGTCCCGGTTTGTAAGGGCCTTTTGTCCCGGTTCCTGAACCGGGACTAAAGGGTCGGTACTAATGCCCTGTCCCTTTAGTCCCGGTTCAATCCAGAACCGGGACAGATGGGCCTCCACGTGGCCTGTGCGCGGAGCCCAGGCAGGAGACCCTTTGGTCCCGGTTGGTGGCACCAACCGGGACCAATAGGCATCCACGCGTCAGCATTTCTGTGGCTGGGGTTTTTGTTTTTTTTGAAAGGGGGG
>NC_041382.1:147562995-147568494 GCF_002162155.2 Triticum dicoccoides | reverse complement strand
AGAAGTGTCCTCTCTTATGTCCGTGCTTGGTCGACGCTACGTACTATACATACGTATAGAGAGGACTAGACACGCTAGCTAGCTAGTAAGCAAACGAAGGAAACAGAAGATCGTCATGAACATATATGCATACAGAGAGAAGTGATATCGACCACCTCTCCTTCTCCGAGAGATTGGTCGAACAACAAGTTCTCGTATATCTATCCGACACTACCGGCTACATATATACAATAATTATCTCTTACAAATATAATCATACGGACTCATGGTCCACATAGTATTCTCCGTCTTCAGTGATCACGTGGTCAAGAAAGAATGCC
This sequence comes from Triticum dicoccoides, assembly GCF_002162155.2. Lineage (NCBI taxonomy): Eukaryota > Viridiplantae > Streptophyta > Magnoliopsida > Poales > Poaceae > Triticum > Triticum dicoccoides. The sequence continues at coordinate 147,568,174 of NC_041382.1, read as the reverse complement.
GCCAATTCCTCTTGAATTGCTCGCATGCGAGCTGGTGCTAGGAGTTCATCCCGCTTCCGAAACATCTAATTTGAAGAAGGGGGTCAATACATATATATATGAATGAATGAAACTCAACACAAATGATGGTAATAAAATAAAATTGTGAATGTTGTTATTTACGTACTTCATATTGTTCGTCAGTGTAGCCCCGCTCACAGGTCGTGTGGCGGATGGACTCACAAACGTAGTATCCACAGAAATCATTCCCTTGTTCCTGCCACAACCACTTTACAAGAAATAGAGGTCAATCAAACTGATAAGCAAGAATGCCAAATGGTATTGATGAAACTAGCGCTTGAATCAATAGGAGATGCGAGGAACATGCTACTATAGTACTTACTTTCGGGTGTCTAAATTGCAGCTTCTTCGGGAGTCCTGGAGCTTTTTTGAAGAATTTTTTCCAAACCCTGTCAGACAAAGAAAACAATTACTTGATATATCAGGAAATGAACAAAGTTGCTGATATGGTGGATAATGATCGATTTAACTTACTTCTCGAGCATTTGAGTCATGTCCGCATAGTCCTGGGGATCTTTTCGTCTTGAGTCTAAGACGGTTACTAGTCCCTGCTCAAGCTTAATCTCTAGGAGAATATAGTGATAACTGCACACGCATGCATAACTCATCAATTACATTACTATAACCTTGACTAATATATAAGGGAAACCGAATACGCACAAGACAGTAACACTTACCTGAAGTTGTAAGGAAAGAGTATTATATCTTTGTTTTCATTTATTACCAACGATCGTAGCAAGTTGGCCTCGGTATCTGCGGCATGAAATTTAACCTGAGTTGCATCTATGAGATATGTGTTAATGAACCCAATATCACCGACTTGTCTTTTCTTCAATTCGGCGATCTTCAATCTGCATAATATAGTGAGGATGATTATAAATACATGCAATGATAGAGCTGAGCTATATAGAGAGACTTAATGACAGAAGTAGTACTACTTACAGACAGTAGCAGGTGACCGTTGTTTTATCGACGGCCAATTGATTGAAAAACTGAAAGAACTCCTCAAATGGAACAGACAACAGTTCAATTCCAATGAGGTCATGCTCCTTTTTAACTTTCACATACAAAGTACTCCTCCCCCCAGAGTCTCTGCAGATTTTCAAGTACCAATCATGCAATCTTCACATCATCATTGATAGAGATCTTTCATCTTTGACGAGAGGCTTCCCGTACTCGTATCTTTGTATCTGCACCTCCATGAAATCATAATGTACATCGTCGGGCAGGTAATCGCCAAGATTGCTATAACCGGGCACCATCCTCGGATCATTAGCGACGTTGTCGCTAGGCACCTTGAGCGGGGGGCACGATTGCTTCACTTGTTCGCCGAGCTGGGCAATTTGCTTCCCAGCTCGTCGTTCTTTCAGCCTTTGATCACTGACAGTACTTCCCGACCGCTCCGCTTCGGCAAATTCCTTTCTAATAATGCGCTCATAGTTTCCTTTCGGCGGAGACTTGGGTGGTTTTGTGAGGGCAGCCAGAGTGCGCTTCGCTTTCATCGGATCTACCTTCTCCTCCGGAGGTGGATGTTTCTTTACTTTCACCCCTTCAAAGTAGTTCCTTACTTCTTCTCGTGCGATCTCGGCGTTCTCCTCCGGGGTCCTCTCGTATGGTAACTTCTCTGGAGTCTTCAGAGAAGGATCGAATCTGTATTTCCTCCCGCCTCTGGCTGTACTGCTAGACGCCGGCAGAGCAGACGGAGCGGTTGTCTTCTTTACTTGCTTACGAGGCGGAGGAGAAGGAGTACGACACGCCGGAGCAGCCGGAGCGGCGGCAGGTCTCTTCCGCCCTTGCTGACGAGGCGGAGAAGGAGGAGGCTGGCTGCTCGGGCGCGTCGGCGCAGGCGGAGAAGGAGGCGGAGTGCCACCACGCGCCGGAGAAGGAGCCGGTCGAGTGCCCTGATCGTCACTCGCCGGAGGAGGAGGCGGTGGAGGAGGCGGAGTGCCCTGACTCGTCGGAGGAGGAGGCGATGGAGGAGGCGGAGTGCCCTAACTTGCCGGAGGAGGAGGCGGTGGAGGAGGCGGAGTGCCCTGACTTGCCGGAGGAGGAGGAGGAGGCGGAGGCGTCCAGTTCGGAAGATTGATGAGCTCCTTCCGCCATAGGCATGGAGTCTTTAGAGCAGACCCCAGCCTAGTCTCCCCTTCACCGATAGGGTGGTCAAGCTGGAGGTCCTCAAATCCCTCCGTTATTTCATCCACCATCACCCTAGCATATCCTTCTGGAATCGGCCGACAGTGAAAAGTTGCACCGGGTTCAGTAGGATAAACAGAGCCAACAGCCGCCTTGACCTTCAAATTCATCCATTGCGTCATAAGGTGGCAATTTTGAGACTCCGTGATAGCATCCACGGGATAGCTGGCAGGAGCCGTCAAGGCATGCTCCGGCTGAAGCAGCTCGGTGGAAGCCACACTGCTTCTCTGCTGAGATGGCGGGGTAGCTTCGGGGGAAGCTTCGGCAGTATGTTTGCTGCGATTTGCTTCTCGTTCCTCTATCGCTTGTACCCTTGCTTGCAGTGCCTGCATTTGGGTCTGCTGCAATTTTTTCCTCCTCTCCTGGGATTTGTAACCGCCTGCGTCCGGAAACCCAACCTTCCACGGAATGGAGCCTGGCATGCCTCGTGTCCGTCCAGGGTGCTCAGGATTCCTGAGGGCCATTGTGAGCTCGTCGTTCTCTCTGTCTGGAAAGAACATCCCTTGCTGCGCTGCTTCGATATACTGCTGAAGCTTCCTGACTGGTATGTCCATTTGATCGTTCGTCCAAATGCACTTCCCTGTTACAAGGTCCAAGGTTCCGCCAGCCCCGAAGAACCAAGTCCGGCAACGATCTGGCCAGTTAATTGTCTCTGGTTCGATCCCTTTATCAACCAGATCATTCTCAGTCTTGGCCCACTTAGGCCGGGCTACGAGGTAGCCACCTGACCTCGTGCGATGGTGATGCTTCTTCTTCGCAGCATTTTGCTTGTTTGTCGCCGACATCTTCTTAGTCTTTTCCGATGTCTTGTGGGCCACAAATGCGGGCCAATGATCTCTGATCTTCTCATATCTGCCCTTGAATTCTGGTGTCTCTTTATTTTCGACAAACTTATTCAGCTCTTTCTTCCACCTCCTGAATAGTCCTGCCATCCTCTTAAGAGCAAAAGACTTGATTAATTGCTCTTTAACTGGCTTCTCTGGATCATTCTCTGGCGGTAGGGTGAAATTTGACTTCAGCTCAGTCCAAAGATCATTTTTCTGCATATCATTGACATAAGACACCTCAAGGTCTTTTGTAGCCGGCTTTAACCATTGCTGGATGCTGATCGGGATCTTGTCCCTAACCAAAACCCCGCACTGAGCAACAAATGCGCTCTTTGTCCGGAGGGGTTCAATCGGTTGGCCGTCGGGCGCGATTGCTATGATCTCAAACTTTTCATCCGAGCTCAACTTTTTCTTCGGGCCTCGTCTCTTTACCGAAGTTGTGCTTGATCCGGAGGGCTAGAAAAAGAACAAAGACTTAATTAATATGTGTACATACCAAAACAATGAATGCATCAATTAGCTAGTCAGCAGAAGCTTAACTAATATATATACCTAGCCGGACTCGGTTTGGTCACCGGAGATGTCATCATAGTCTCCTTCTTGCACCGGCATTGGGTCACCGGAGCCGTCCTCACGGTCTCCTTCTTGCACCGGCATTAGGTCACCGAAGCCATCATAATCATAGCCAGCTGCTTCCAGACCATCGGTGTTGTTGAGAAACAACGAGACGACGACATCACTTCCTCGTGCGATTATGTCCCCCAACAACTCTTCTTGTACTTCGTCTCGGGCGGTGTCCATAGTTTCTACAAATATTGACAACATGGCAATTATTATTCAAACATGACAGATGGATATATTAGTGGCAAACGTAGAACTAATATTAATTAGTGGCCTCGACGCTGCTTCTCTAGGGTTTGGGGTGGCCTCGACGCTGCTTCTCTAGGGTTTGGGGTGGCCTCGACAACGCTTCAAGGATAAAAAAAGAAGAGGAAGAAGAAATAAAAAGAGGAGAAGAAAGAATAGAGGAGTAAGAACTATAGAGGGTCAGGGTCGCCGAACGGTAGAGGAAACCCTAAATAGCAATAAGAAAATAGAGGAGATCTCACACCCACGATACTTGCTATTTAGGGTTTCCTCTACCGTTCGGCGACCCTGACCCTCGACGACCCTCGTTCCCAATAAAAAAAGAGTAAGAAGAAGAAAAAAAAGAGGAGAAGAAAGAATAGAGGAGATCTCATGTTCTTTCTTCTTCTCTTTTTTTTTCTTCTTCCTCTTCTTTCTTCTTCCTCTTCTTCCTCTCATGTTCGACGACCCTCGACCCCTCGGCGACCCTAGACCCCCTCTCGACCCCCTCATGTCGAAGTTATCGGGTAGGGGGTATATCGACAACGACATACCCGATACATACATACATACATACATATCACATGCATCCATACATATATGAGCAAAATTAATATCTACTAATTAACAACCTAAATAAAAAAACTAATACATATAGGAAGAAGAAGAAAAAAGAAGAGAAGAAAGAATAGAGGAGGAGAAAGAATAGAGGAGAAGACTTCCTCTCCTCTTCTTCTCCCTCTTCTTCCCCTTCTTCCCCGCCTCTCTCATGAATGTCCGATGTCCCCCCTCCCCCCCTCATCATCATCTATCATCCCCTCTCTCATGTTCGACGACCCTCGACCCCTCGGCCACCCTCTCGACACACCCATGACCTAAAATGACCTAAAATGAAAATAACCTAAAATGCACTAAAGTTATCGACGACCCTCTCGACACACCCACGAATAAGAAAATATATCATCTTCTTCATCTCCTCTTCTTTGCATATTCACATAGCCACATACACATACATAGCCACATACATATTCATCTATGAATAAAAAAACATCATAGGTACAATTCATATCGACATTCATACATACATGAAAAAAATTATATGAACATCGTGAACAAAAAGATCATCGAGCAAAATTATTTTCCATGAACATACATATAGCCACATTCATATAGAACTTTTGCATATATGAACATATATAGATGATTTTCTAAAAATGTAACTTTTGCATATATGAACATATATACACAGAGAA
>NC_041382.1:147443732-147562442 GCF_002162155.2 Triticum dicoccoides | reverse complement strand
AACGGGGACGGCGGCGGGATCGGGGAGGCACACGGCGACGGGGACGAGGAGGCGGGGCTCGGGGCAGGGCGGACGGCAGCGGGCTCGGGGCAGGGCGACCGGCGACGGGCAGGAGGGCGCGGCGACGGCAAGCACGCGGGGATGGGGCAGGGCGCGGCGACGGCGACGAGGAGGACGAGCAGCCTGGCGGCGTCGCCGATGGGGAATGGAGCAGTTGGCGAAATTTTCGCAAGTGTGGGCTTTTATAGGCGGACCTATGGTCCCGGTTCGTCGCACGAACCGGGATGAATGCGCACCTATGGTCCCGGTTGGTTTCTTCTTTTGTTTTCCTTTTTCCTTTTTTTATTTGTACTAAATACTTATAGTTTTTTAGTGATCTCTTTTTGCTTTTAGGTCACAAAAATTATAAACTTTCTGTTAGTGCCATTAGTTTTAAAATTTGAATTTTTTTTGTTTTCTTCTTTTGTTTTATTTTTTGCTTTTTATTTTTTTATTTGTACTAAATACTTATAGTTTTAAAATGTATGCGAATCACTAATTTATGAATAACTTTACTATGAAGTTAGATTTTTGAGTGATTCTTTTTCGTGCTACTTAATATTACAGTGTTTTATCATTATACTCTATTTGGTAATTTTAGGTTATTTTTAATATCTGTTTTAATCAAAAACAAATTTTGTTATTTTTTTGCTATTAAATTCTTTTTGCTATTAATGTGTTGAACAAAAAATACTTTCTGAATTTAAGTTGCATAAATTTTATATAAGTTTAGTTTCAAAAATACTAGAGGTTTATAAAAACTTTTTAGTTGATTCCTTTTGCTTTTTTGAGCTATAAGACCCTGAAATTGAAAAGCATTTCAAATGAACTCCGAAAAGGTTGAAAGTTGGCATGGTATCATCATTTCACCCACATAGCATGTACAACAAAGTTGAGATGGTTACGGCAAAAACTGGATGCACTTCATGTACAAAACGAACAATCTCTTTCGAAGTATTAGGGTTTCGGACGAAAGATCATCTGTTACAAAGGGATTTCATTTTCTTGAAGTTATTTGAACTCCATATTTTTTCTGTGTTCAAAATGCACCATTCAAAGACACATCATCAATTTTCAACCCTTTCTGACTTCATTTGTTATTTTTCATGCATTTACTGATTTTTTGAGCTATAAGACCCTGAAATTGAAAATCATTTCAAATGAACTCCGAAAAGGTTGAAAGTTGGCATGGTATCATCATTTCACCCCACATAGCATGTGCAACAAAGTTGAGATGGTTACGACAAAAACTGGATGCACTTCGTGTATAAAACGGACAATCTCTTTTGAAGTATCAGGGTTTCGGACGAAAGATCATCTGTTACAAAGGGATTTCATTTTCTTGAACTTATTTGAACTCCATATTTTTTCTGTGTTCAAAATGCACCATTCAAAGCCACATCATCAATTTTCAACCCTTTCTGACTTCATTTGTTATTTTTCATGCATTTACTGATTTTTTTGAGCTATAAGACCCTGAAATTGAAAAGCATTTCAAATGAACTCCGAAAAGGTTGAAAGTTGGCATGGTATCATCATTTCACCCACATAGCATGTGCAACAAAGTTGAGATGGTTACGGCAAAAACTGGATGCACTTCGTATACAAAACGGACAATCTCTTTCGAAGTATCAATGTTTCGGACGAAAGATCATCTGTTACAAAGGGATTTCATTTTCTTGAACTTATTTGAACTCCATATTTTTTCTGTGTTCAAAATGCACCATTCAAAGCCACATCATCAATTTTCAACCCTTTCCGACTTCATTTGTTATTTTTCATGCATTTACTGATGTTTTTGAGCTATAAGACCCTGAAATTGAAAAGCATTTCAAATGAACTCCGAAAAGGTTGAAAGTTGGCATGGTATCATCATTTCACCCACATAGCATGTGCAACAAAGTTGAGATGGTTACGGCAAAAACTAGATGCACTTCGTGTACAAAATGGACAATCTCTTTCGAAGTATCAGGGTTTTGGACGAAAGATCATCTGTTACAAAGGGATTTCATTTTCTTCACTTTTTCTTCGCTTGTGTCATTTGCTTATTGTGCCGTAACCATGGATAATCTTCATCGTTTATCAGGATGCTTGGGTCAGCCTTGACATTGAAGGGAGGAATTTCATGAAACTTTTCATAATCTTCAGACATGTCTGTCTTGCCGTCCACTCCCAGGATGTCCCTTTTTCCTGAAAGAACTATGTGGCGCTTTGGCTCATCGTATGATGTATTCGCTTCCTTATCTTTTCTTTTTCTCGGTTTGGTAGACATGTCCTTCACATAGATAACCTGTGCCACATCATTGGCTAGGACGAATGGTTCGTCAGTGTACCCAAGATTTTTCAGATCCACTGTTGTCATTCCGTACTGTGGGTCTACCTGTACCCCGCCGCTTGACAGATTGACCCATTTGCACTTGAACAAAGGGACCTTAAAATCAGGTCCGTAGTCAAGTTCCCATATGTCCACTATGTAACCATAATATGTGTCCTTTCCGCTCGGTTGCTGCATCAAAGCGGACACCGCTGTTTTGGTTGGTGCTCTTTTGATCTTGGGCGATCGTGTAAAATGTATTCCCATTTATCTCGTATCCTTTGTAAGTCAATACAGTCAAAGATGGTCCCCTGGAGAACAAGTACAACTCATCACAAACAGTGTTGTCACCTCTGAGACGTGTTTCCAACCAACTGCTGAAAGTCCTGATGTGTTCACATGTAATCCAGTCGTCGCACTGCTCCGGGTGTTTGGAGCGCAGACTGTTCTTGTGTTCATCGACATACGGGGTCACGAAGGTAGAGTTCTGTAGAACTGTGTAGTGTGCTTGAGACCAAGAATATCCGTCCCTGCATATTATTGAGTCTCTTCCAAGAGTGCCTTTTCCAGTCAGTCTCCCCTCATACCGCGATTTAGGGAGACCTATCTTCTTAAGGCCAGGAAGGAAGTCAACACAAAACCCGATAACATACTCTGTTTGATGGCCCATGGAGATGCTTCCTTCTGGCCTAGCGCGGTTACGGACATATTTCTTTAGGACTCCCATGAACCTCTCAAAGGGGAACATATTGTGTAGAAATATGGGCCCCAGGATGACAATCTCGTCGACTAGATGAACTAGGACGTGCGTCATGATATTGAAGAAGGATGGTGGGAACACCAGCTCGAAACTGACAAGACATTGCGCCACATCACTCCTTAGCCTTGGTACGATTTCTGGATCGATCACCTTCTGAGAGATTGCATTGAGGAATGCACATAGCTTCACAATGGCTAATCGGACGTTTTCCGGTAGAAGCCCCCTCAATGCAACCGGAAGCAGTTGCGTCATAATCACGTGGTAGTCATGAGACTTTAGGTTCTGAAACTTTTTCTCTGGCATATTTATTATTCCCTTTATATTCGACGAGAAGCCAGTCGTGACCTTCATATTGAGCAGGCATTCAAAAAAGATTTCTTTCTCTTCTTTCGTAAGAGCGTAGCTGGCAGGACCTTTATACTGCTTCAGAGGCATGCCATCTTTTTCGTGCAAACGTTGCAGGTCCTCCCGTGCCTCAGGTGTATCTTTTGTCTTCCTATACACGCCCAAGAAGCCTAGCAGGTTCACGCAAAGGTTCTTCGTCACGTGCATCACGTCGATTGAAGAGCGGACCTCTAGGTCTTTCCAGTAGGGTAGGTCCCAAAATATAGATTTCTTCTTCCACATGGGTGCGTGTCCCTCAGCGTCATTCGGAATAGCTAGTCCACCGGGACCCTTTCCAAAGATTACGTGTAAATCATTGACCATAGCAAGTACGTGATCACCGGTACGCATGGCGGGCTTCTTCCGGTGATCTGCCTCGCCTTTGAAATGCTTGCCTTTCTTTCGACATTGATGGTTGGTCGGAAGAAATCGACGTACATGCATGGTATCCTTTCTTCCTGCATCTGTCCAGGTATATACTTTCAGTGTCATCTAAACAGTGCGTGCATGCATGGTATCCTTTGTTTGTCTGTCCTGAAAGGTTACGGAGAGCGGGCCAATTGTTGATGGTCACAAACAGTAACGCCTTAAGGTTAAATTCCTCCTGTCTGTGCTCATCCCACGTACGTACACCATTTCCATTCCACAGCTGTAAAAGTTCTTCAACTAATGGCCTTAGGTACACATCAATGTCGTTGCCGGGTTGCTTAGGGCCTTGGATGAGAACTGGCATCATAATGAACTTCCGCTTCATGCACATCCAAGGAGGAAGGTTATACATACATAGAGTCACGGGCCAGGTGCTGTGATTGCTGCTCTGCTCCCCGAAAGGATTAATGCCATCCGCGTTTAAAGCAAACCATACATTCCTTGGGTCTTTCGCAAACTCATCCCAGTACTTTCTCTCGATTTTTCTCCACTGCGACCCGTCAGTGGGTGCTCTCAACTTCCCATCTTTCTTTCGGTTCTCACTGTGCCATCGCATCAACTTGGCATGCTCTTCGTTTCTGAACAGACATTTCAACCGTGGTATTATAGGAGCATACCACATCACCTTCGCAGGAACCCTCTTCCTGGGGGGCTCGCCGTCAACATCACCAGGGTCATCTCGTCTGATCTTATACCGCAATGCACCGCATACCGGGCATGCGTTCAGATCCTTGTATGCACCGCGGTAGAGGATGCGGTTGTTAGGGCATGCATGTATCTTCTCCACCTCCAATCCTAGAGGGCATACAACCTTCTTTGCTGCATATGTACTGTCGGGCAATTTGTTATCCTTTGGAAGCTTCTTCTTCAATATTTTCAGTAGCTTCTCAAATCCTTTGTCAGCCACAACATTCTCTGCCTTCAACTGCAGCAATTCCAGTACGGTACCGAGCTTTGTGTTGCCATCTTCGCAATTGGGGTACAACCCTTTTTTGTGATCCTCTAACATGCGATCGAACTTTAGCTTCTCCTTTTGACTTTCGCATTGCGTCCTTGCATCGACAATGACCCGGCGGAGATCATCATCATCGGGCACATCGTCTGGTTCCTCTTGATCTTCAGTAGCTTCACCCGTTGCAGCATCATTGGGCACATCGTCTGGTTCCTCTTGATCTTCACCAGCTCCCCCCCGTTGCAGCATCACCGTATTCAGGGGGCACATAGTTGTCATCGTACTCTTCTTCTTCGGCGTCTTCCATCATAACCCCTATTTCTCCGTGCCTCGTCCAAACATTATAGTGTGGCATGAAACCCTTGTAAAGCAGGTGGGAGTGAAGGATTTTCCGGTTAGAGTAAGACCTCGTATTCCCACATTCAGTGCATGGACAACACATAAAACCATTCTGCTTGTTTGCCTCAGCCACATCGAGAAACTCATGCACGCCCTTAATGTACTCGCAGGTGTGTCTGTCACCGTACATCCATTGCCGGTTCATTTACGTGCATTATATATAATTAAGTGTCCAAATTAATAGAAGTTCATCATCACATTAAAACCAAAGTGCATACATAGTTCTCATCTAACAACATATAGCTCTCCAGAGCATCTAATTAATTAAACCATACATTGAAACTATGTAAAACATTTCAATGCGAAAACAAATGCGATCATAATCGCAACCAAGGTAACAATTGATCCAACGGCATAATGATACCAAGCCTCGGTATGAATGTCATATTTTCTAATCTTTCTAATCTTCAAGCGCATTGCATCCATCTTGATCTTGTGATCATCGACGACATCCGCAACATGCAACTCCAATATCATCTTCTCCTCCTCAATTTTTTTTATTTTTTCCTTCAACAAATTGTTTTCTTCTTCAACTAAATTTAACCTCTCTACAATAGGGTCGGTTGGCATTTCCGATTCACATACATCCTACATAAATAAAATCTATGTCACGTTGGTCAGCATAATTTTCATAAACAATAAATGAACCAATAGTTATAAAGATAATATATATACCACATCCGAATCATAGACAGGACGAGGGCCTACGGGGGCGGATACCAAAACCATCGCACTATATAAGATGCAATAATAAAAGTAAGAAAATAATACAAGTATCTATGTAAACATACAAGTAAGAATATTTTTGCTTTCAGAAAGAAGATAAGAACAAGAGGCTCACCACGGTGGTGCCGGTGATGAGCTCGGCGCGGGTGATCGATGGCGGTGAAGACGGGGACGGGGCGTGACGGACCGCTAAACCTAGACAAATATTGTGAAAAATGGAGCTTGGAGGTCGAGCTTGGAGAGGAGAAAGCTTAAGTAGTGTGGCTCGGGCATTCCATCGAACACCTTGTGTGCATAGGAGGTGAGCTAGGCACTACCAAGCCCTCTCCCCCTCGGCCAGAAAAAAACAGAGCAGTGTGCTCTGCTCTTACGCGAGGGGGTATATATAGGCACTTCATTGGTACCGGTTGGTGGCACGAACCGGGACTAAAGGGGAGCTTTTGGTCCCGGTTCAAGCCACCAACCGGGACAAATGGTGGTGGGCCAGGAGCGAGGCCCATTGGTCCCGGTTCATCCCACCAACCGAGACCAAAAGGTCCAGATGAACCGGGACCAATGGCCCACGTGGCCCGGCCGGCCCCCTGGGCTCACGAACTGGGACCAATGCCCCCATTGGTCCTGGTTCTGGACTGAACCGGAACTAATGGGCTGACCCGGCCTGGACCAAAGCCCTATTTTCTACTAGTGCCATTATTCAAGCAACTTAAGCAATCTAACTCTTCAGGTACCAAAGCCATGCACACATAAAATTCTTCAGGTACCAGCTACTTCCTCCATCTGGATTTATTGGGCTTCATTGTATTCCGGATCAATTTTTGACCATAAATTTGAGTTATAGTATGTAGCAAAAATAGTATCATTGGTAATTACTTTTGAATACAAATCCAATAATATAATTTTTACAACAGATTATTTATATATATTTGCGAGCCACATGTATGGTTTAAATTTTACCGGAACACGATGGGTACTAATAACTCCCCGACGAAGGGTGTAGCTAGTAATAATAGTACGAGAGCGGTGATTTGGCTCCCGAGCTCATATAATCCCGTCATGAACAGCAAAATAGGAAAAAATACTGGAAAACTTCAAAAAGTCTGACTTTTTTTTCATCGAAGATGTTTTAGTGTGTGAGATCCGTGTCAATTTTCAGTGTATGGACATCCTAGTAGCTCCCAGCAAAAAAGACAAATTTGGGGTGTGTGAAATAATTTACTATTTGTTCAGACCTTTTTTAGAGCTCTTCGGATGTCCTAACACGCTGAAAATTGGCATGGTTCTCACGCACTGAAACATCTTCCATGCAAAAAAATATATTTTTCTAATTTACCGTTCACCAGGTGCAGATGAGGCCAGGCTCAGAAATATATATTGGTAATAGTACTTGATAGTTGATACCCTGAATGCATGGCGCTTTAGGAAAAGTACCCTAATCAAAGCTACATGACAAAAGGACTATATTATTATCTACTTTCTCGCTTTGTTATATATTACCTTCGGGGTCGCTTTTACTCTCCATATAACAATGAGAATATTTCTTGCAATAATAAAAAAGTTACAATTTATGCAAAATAAATAATATCGGAAACTATAGTCACTAACTTCATTAGCACACCTTGTTGTTTAGACCCCAATTAGTTAATCAAATGGTAAAGATCGATATATATATTTAGTAAGTACATTTAATGGATATTTTGTTTTTCTATAATGTTGGCATAACGACATAATGTTGCACGTATATTTTAGTTGTTGCGACAATGTTATACAGATTTGTAGGCATTGGCGTCAAGCAGCGCCTGTGGTTCCTGTGTGCTGGACACCGAAATCTCATGGGGATCCTCTGGGATGCCGACGCACTATCATCAGACATGCTGGTCCCTTCGACTTCCTTCTATCATCCTGCCTTCATCGCTCATCCAAATCCCCATGAAGTATTGTTGCTTAAAGCATCTCCAGCCGTTCGCCCCCCCAGGACGTATAAAAATCGCCCCTTGGCACGAGCCGGCGATACAATCGGCGCCGGGGCGGTTTCGCGTCCAGTCGTCGTCCCCAGGCGCCCCCAGGCGCCGATATTGGCCCATTTTTCAGCCCCATTTCGGCGAATAAAGGGCCCATATGGGCGATAATAGGCCCATATTCGGCGTGGTTCGCCATTGTTCGGCGTTCAATTATGCACATTAATTTTTTTATCACATATTTCATCACAGAAATATCAAATACTTCAACAAAATAGTACAACAATAAATAGTTCAATACAAATTATATAGTTAAAAACGCATATTTCATCACACGTCGCGCTCGGCGTCGCCCTTGAGCCTCCATAGATGCTCTATCAGATCTTGCTGTAGTTGATGATGCACCTGTGGGTCTCAGATCTCCTGACACATACTGAGATAGGCAGTCCAGGTTGCCGGTAGCTGGTGATCAACTTCGGCTAGAGGACCCTGCCTGTAGTATGGTTCAGTGTCAAACACTGGGTCTTCTTGCTCGCTCTCGATGATCATGTTGTGCAAGATGACACAGCAAGTCATAATCTCCCACATTTGATCTTTCGACCAGGTCTGAGCGGGGTACCGGACAAAATCAAATCGAGATTGGAGCACACCAAATGCCCGCTCGACATCCTTCCTGCAAGCCTCCCGAACCTTCACAAACCAGGCGTTCTTGCCTCGTGGCACAGGGTTTGAGATCGTCTTCACAAATGTCGACCATCTTGGATACATGTCATCAGCTAGATAGTACCCCTTGTTGTAGTGCCGCCCATTGATCTCGAAGTTCACCGGAGGAGAATGACCTTCAACAAGCTTGGCAAAGACAGGAGAGCACTGCAGCACATTGATGTCATTGTGAGTTTCTGGCATACCAAAGAAGGAGTGCCAAATCCAGAGGTACTGTGTGGCCACCGCCTCAAGTACCACACTGCAACCGCCTTTGACGCCTTTGTACATCCCCTGCCAAGCAAATGGGAAATTCTTCCATTTCCAATGCATGCAGTCGATGCTTCCAAGCATCCCAGGAAATCCTCTTGCTGCATTCTGTACTAGGATCCGAGCGGTGTCTTCCGTGTTGGGTGTTCTCAAGTATTGCGGTCTAAACACTGTCACCACTGCCCGACAGAACTTGTAGAAACACTCTATGCTGGTGGACTCGGCCATGCGCCCATAGTCGTCGAGTGAATCACCGGGAGCTCCGTATGCAAACATCCTCATCGCTGTTGTGCACTTCTGGATGGAGGTGAATCCAAGGGCGCCGGTGCAATCCATCTTGCACTTGAAGTAGTTGATGGAATTCACAATCCTGAAGAAGAGCTTTCGGCTCATCCGATAACAGCGCCGAAATGTTTTCTTGCCGTGAAGTGGAGCATCGGCGAAGTAGTTGGAGTAGAGCATGCAGTAGCCTTCGAGACGATACCGGTTCTTTGCTTTCACCCGCCCCGGCGCCGAGCCACCTCGCCGCGGCTTTTCATTGCTCGCCAGCAGCTGGGCGAGGGTGACGAGCACCATGAGATGCTCTTCTTCCTGGACGTCGGCCTTGGCTTCCTCCTCCAGCAGCGCAGCGAGCGCTTCCTCGTCATCCGAGTCCATCGCCGAGGCAGGCAAATCGCTGAACACCTTGCGCCAAGTGGGCGTGTACCCACCGCTAAACTGCCCCTTCGCGGCCGGAAATGCCCAGCTGCTGTTGGAGGGGCTGCCGCGGCAAAGCTTTGCTATTTTTCCGGCGTGGAATGGCTATCTAGTGGTGAAAGGCGGCGGGCGGCGCCGGGATATAGCTACTGGCGGCCGAGGGCGTGGGAGGTGGGAGGCGAGTCGGGGAAGAAAACCTTGACTTTTCCCCTGACGGCGTGGGCCAGCCGTGCTTTTCCCTTGCGCCGGAGCCCCCAACTGCCCCCCAGTGTGCCGGGTTTGGCCTGTGACCGCCAGGCGGAAAAAAGGGCCGAACCGGCGTTTTTCGGCATCCTGGGGGCGCGACTGGGGCGTTTTTTTGGCGCGGCGCGCCGAAAAAGTGGCCTGGGGGGCCTGTTGGGGGCGCGGCTGGAGATATTCTTACAATGCCTTTATAGAGGTCATTGCACCTAGAAATGCAGGGGCCTAATTTGGTTCACGAGTTGCCTCCACTTCGGGCATAAAGCTCGTTTTTTATTTTCGAAGCCTTGTGTCGACTAGTCCACGACTCTCCAACATACTGCTTCACCGTCTGCACCAGCCGATGATGCAACATCGACAAACGTGCCATTGCAGCCCGTCCAAATAGAGCAAGTCACGCTGCTTTGCATTGAGTTCCACATTTGTTTGATACAGGTTGGGAGTCTTTTAGCTTTAGTATTGTAGATGTTTATATTTTTCTACAAAGTTAGTCAAAGTTTACAAAGTTTGCTTTTGATCAAGTTTTATATGCGGACTAAAAAGAAATGAAGGGCCAGCTAGTAAGAATAATACTTGGATACCCCAGCCCGTGAATGCATGGCATTACGAAAAAGTGTGTTCACCCAAGCTACGTAAGAGACGGACTATATGTTATTAATTCATTCTCATCTTGTCATATATTTCGGCGTCGCTTTTACAACCTATGCAACAATAGGGATTTCTGATACGTCTTCGTCGTATCTACTTTTCCAAACACTTTTGTCCTTGTTTTGGACTCTAACTTGCATGATTTGAATGGAACTAACCCAGACTAACGCTGTTTTCAGTAAAATTGTCATAGTGTTATTTTTGTGCAGAAATAAAAGTTCTCGGAATGACTTGAAAATCAACGGAGAATTATTTTGGAATATGTAATAAATATTGAAAGGAAGATCCACGTCAGGGGGTGCCCCACCTATCCACGAGGGTGGGGGGCGCGCCTGCCCCCCTGGGCGTGCCCCCTGCCTCGTGGGCCCCCTGACGCTCCACCGACCTCAACCTGGACTCCATATATTCACTTTCGAGGAGAGAAAAATGAGGGAGAAGGATTCATCACGTTTTACTATATGAAGCCGCCGCCAAGCCCAAAACTCTCTCGAGAGGGCTGATCTGGAGTCCGTTCGGGGCTCCGAAGAGGGGAATCCGTCGCCATCGTCATCATCAACCTTCCTCCATCACCAATTTCATGATGCTCACCGCCGTGCGTGAGTAATTCCATCATAGGCTTGCTGGACGGTGATGGGTTGGATGAGATTTATCATGTAATCGAGTTAGTTTTGTTAGGGTTTGATCCCTAGTATCCACTATGGTCTGAGATTGATGTTGCTATGAATTTGCTATGCTTAATGCTTGTCACTAGGGCCCGAGTGCCATGATTTTAGATCTGAACCTATTATGTTTTCATAAATATATGAGAGTTCTTGATCCTATCTTGCAAGTCTATAGTCACCTATTATGTGTTATGATCCGTTAACCCCGAAGTCACAATAATCGGGATACTTACCGGTGATGACCGTAGTTTGAGGAGTTCATGTATTCACTATGTGCTAATGCTTTGTTCTGGTACTTTATTAAAAGGAGGCCTTAATATCCCTTAGTTTCCAATAGGACCCTGCTGCCACGGGAGGGTAGGACAACAGATGTCATGCAAGTTCTTTCCATAAGCACGTATGACTATATTCGGAATACATGCATACATTACATTGATGAACTGGAGCTAGTTCTGTGTCACCCTACGTTATGACTGTTGCATGATGAACCACATCCGGCATAATTCTCCATCACCGATCCATTGCCTACGAGCTTTCCATATATTGGTCTTCGCTTATTTACTTTTGCATTGCTATTGTTATCATCACTACAAAACACCAAAAATATTACTTTCGCTACCGTTACTTTTGCTATCGTTACCACTACCATCATATTACTTTGCTACTAAACACTTCGCTGCAGATATTAAGTTTCCAGGTGTGGTTGAATTGACAACTCAGCTGCTAATACTTGAGAATATTCTTTGGCTCCCCTTGTGTCGAATCAATAAATTTGGGTTGAATACTCTGTTGGGGAACGTAGTAATTTCAAAAAAATTCCTACGCACATGCAAGATCATGGTGATGCATAGCAACAAGAGGGAAGAGTGTTGTCCACGTACCCTCGTAGACCGAAAGCGGAAGCGTTAGCACAACGCGGTTGATGTAGTCGTACGTATTCACGATCCGACCGATCAAGTACCGATCGCACGTCACCTCCGAGTTCTGCACACATTCAACTCGATGACGTCCCTCGAACTCCGATCCAGCCGAGTGTTGAGGGAGAGTTTCGTTAGCATGATGGCGTGGTGACGATGATGATGTTCTACCGACGCAGGGCTTCGCCTAAGCACCGCTACGATATGATCGAGGTGGATTATGGTGGAGGGGGGCACCGCACACGACTAAGAGATCAAGAGATCAATTGTTGTGTCTATGGGGTGCCCCCTGGCCACGTATATAAAGGAGTGGAGGAGGGGAGGGGCCGGCCCTCTCTATGGCGCGCCCTAGGGGAGTCCTACTCCCACCAGGAGTAGGATTCCCCTTTTCCTAGTAGAACTAGGAGCCCTTCCATGTAGTAGGAGTAGGAGGGAAGGAAAGGGAAGGGAAAAGGAGAAAGAAGGAAGGGGGCACCCCCCCTCCCTAGTCCAATTTGGACCAGCCCATGGGGAGGGGTGCGGCCACCCTTTGAGGCCTTTCTCTCCTTTCTTGTATGGCCCATTAAGGCCCAATACGAATTCCCGTAACTCCTCGGTACTCCCGAAAATACCCGAATCACTCGGAACCTTTCCGATGTCCGAATATAGTCGTCCAATATATCGATCTTTATGTCTCGACCATTTCGAGACTCCTCGTCATGTCTCCGATCTCACCCGGGACTCCGAACTCCTTCGGTACATCAAAACACATAAACTCATAATATAACCGTCATCGAACTTTAAGCGTGCAGACCATACGGATTTGAGAACTATGTAGACATGACCGAGACACGTCTCCTGTCAATAACCAATAGCGGAACCTGGATGCTCATATTGGCTCCTACATATTCTACGAAGATCTTTATCGGTCAAACCGCATAACAACATACGTTGTTCCCTTTGTCATCGGTATGTTACTTGCCCGAGATTCGATCGTCGGTATCTCAATACCTAGTTCAATCTCGTTACTCGCAAGTCTCTTTACTCGTTCCGTAATATATCATCCCGCAACTAACTCATTAGTTGCAATGCTTGCAAGGCTTATAGTGATGTGCATTACCGAGTGGGCCCAGAGATACCTCTCCGACAATCGGAGTGACAAATCCTAATCTCGAAATACGCCAACCCAACAAGTACTTTCGGAGACACCTGTAGAGAACCTTTATAATCACCCAGTTATGTTGTGACGTTTGGTAGCACACAAAGTGTTCCTCCGGTAAATGGGAGTTGCATAATCTCATAGTCATAGGAGCATGTATAAGTCATGAAGAAAGCAATAGCAACAAACTAAACGATCAAATGCTATGCTAACGGAATGGGTCAAGTCAATCACATCATTCTCTAATGATGTAACCCCGTTAATCAAATGACAACTCATGTCTATGGCTAGGAAACTTAACCATCTTTGATTCAACGAGCTAGTCAAGTAGAGGCATACTAATGACATACTGTTTGTCTATGTATTCACACATGTATTATGTTTTCGGTTAATACAATTCTAGCATGAATAAGAAACTTTTATCATGATATAAGGAAATAAATAATAACTTTATTATTGCCTCTAGGGCATATTTCCTTCAGTCTCCCACTTGCACTACAGTCAATAATCTAGTTCACATCGCCATGTGATTTAGCATCAATAATTCACATTACCATGTGATTAACACACATAGTTCACATTGTCATGTGACCAACACCCAAAGGGTTTACTAGACTCAATAATCTAGTTCACATCGCTATGTGATTAATACCAAAAGAGTACTAAGGTGTGATCATGTTTTGCTTGTGAGGGAAGTTTAGTCAACGGGTCTGCCACATTCAGATCCGTGCGTATTTTGGAAATTTCTATGTCAACAATGCTCTGCACGGAGCTACTCTAGCTAATTGCTCCCACTTTCAATATGTATCCAGACTGAGACTTTGAGTCATCTGGATCAGTGTCAAAACTTGCATCGACGTAACCCTTTACGACGAACCTTTTGTCACCTCCATAATCGAGATACATATCCTTATTCCACTAAGGATAATTTTGACCAATGTCCAGTGATATACTCCTAGATCACTATTGTACTTCCTTGCCAAACACAGGGCAGGGTATACAATAGGTCTGGTACACAGCATGGTATACTTTATAGAACCTATGGCTGAGGCATAGGGAATGACTTTCATTCTCTCTCTATCTTCTGCCGTGGTCGGGTTTTGAGTCTTACTCAACTTCACACCTTGTAACAAAGGCAAGAACTCCTTCGTTGACTGTTCCATTTTGAACTACTTCAAAATCTTCTCAAGGTATGTACTCATTGAAAAACTTATCAAGCGTCTTGATCTATCTCTATAGATCTTGATGCTCAATATGTAAGCAGCTTCACCGAGGTCTTTCTTTGAAAAACTCCTTCAAACATTCCTTTATGCTTTGTAGAATAATTCTACATTATCTCCGATCAACAATATGTCATTCACATATACTTATCAGAAATGCTGTAGTGCTCCCTGTCGGTGTCAAAACCGGCGGATCTCGGGTAGGGGGTTCCGAACTGTGCATCTAAGGCGGATGGTAACAGGAGGCTAGGGACACGATGTTTTACCCAGGTTCGGGCCCTCTTGATGGAGGTAAAACCCTACGTCCCGCTTGATTATTCTTGATAATATGAGTAGTACAAGAGTTGATCTACCACGGGATCGGAAAGGCCAAACCCTAGAAGCTAGCCTATGGCATGATTGTATGTTGTCCTACGGACTAAAACCCTCCGGTTTATATAGACACCGGAGGGGGCTAGGGTTACACAAGGTCGGTTACAAAGGAAGAGATATATATATCCGTATTGCCTAGCTTGCCTTCCATGCCAAGTAGAGTCCCATCCGGACACGGGACGAAGTCTTCAATCTTGTATCTTCATAGTCCAACAGTCCGGCCAAAGGATATAGTCCGGCTATCCAGAGACCCCCTAATCCAGGACTCCCTCAATAGCCCCTGAACCAGGCTTTAATGACGATGAGTCCGGCGCGCAGTGTTGTCTTTGGCATTGCAAGGCGGGTTCCTCCTCCGAATACACCACAGAAGAGTTTGAATACAAGGATAGTGTCCGACCCTACAAAATAAGTTCCACATACCACCGTAGAGAGAATAATATTTCCACAAATCTAATCTGCAGACACGTTTTGGCAGCATGACATCACGCCACGGCCCGGTAATTATTTGAACCATTTTTCTTTAACCAGCCCCGCACATAACGCGAGGCGGTTTCTTGACACGTCTTGTCAAAGCAGAGATCGTGTTCCCCTTATTACGGGATTCTCATCAATACAGACGTGGGTAACCCAACCGCGCCATCAATTATGGCGCTTGGTGGACAAGTGAGTTTTACCAGGCTAGTGGAGGCGCATAGTTTAGTCCGCCCTTATAAAGGGATAAGATCTCACCTTTTTCTACCCACGCCTTCCTCCTCCTTGCTCATCCATTCTCGCGCGCTCGAGCTCCAACGCCCAAGTCCGCATCCTCCTCCTCAACTCTCTCCAAACATGTCCGGAGCGGGAGGCAAGTGGATGGCCTCCTCCATCATGGAGGGGCACATCAAAAAGTTACGCGGAGCCGGATACTTAGCCGCGGATATCGCGCACCGGCTGCCAGCCGCGGGGCAGGTCATCCGTACCCGAGAACCCCACGAGAGGGTGGTCTTCCTCCACCACTTCGTCCGCGGACTGGGGTTTCCCCTCCATCCATTTTTCTGCGGCCTCATGTTCTACTATGGGCTGGACTTTCATGATCTGGCCCCGAACTTCATCCTCAACATCTCGACGTTCATCGTCGTGTGCGAGACCTTCCTCCGCATCCGGCCCCACTTCGGCCTGTGGCTGAAGACCTTCAATATCAAGCCGAAGGTGGTGGGTGGCCAACAGGCGGAATGCGGCGGAGCCATGGTGGGCAAGATGCCCAACGTTACATGGCTCGAGGGCTCCTTTGTGGAGACCATAAAGGGGTGGTAGTCGGGATGGTTCTACATCACCGAGCCGCGTGACACCAACTAGGCGGCGGCCCCCGAGTTTCGATCCGGAATCCCCACGCGGCTCACTTCCTGGAAGGAGAAGGGCCTGTCCTGGGGTTCATCGGTGGAGCTGGACGGACTCCAGAAATGTATCCGGAACATGACAAGCAAGAAACTTAAGCTTGTCAACATAGTCCAAATCATGCTCTTCCGCCGGATCCTCCCGTGTCAGCAGCGGGATTTCAACTTATGGGAGTTCGATCCGGCCCGACACCAGACTCTAAGTGAGCTCTTCGACACGACGCAAAAAGACGTCTGGAGGGTGCTGTTCAAGGGCGCCGAGGTCCCTCCCTCTCTCTCCGAGGACCGCGGGCTAAGCGCGAAGCGCCCTGCGAATCCGGTAAGTTCTGTACATTTGGTAGGATATTTATTTCCCATAGCTTAACCCTGTGCGGGGTCTGAGCTCTCATGCCTTTAACATGACTGGGTGAAGGCATCAGAGCAGACTGACTGTCCGGCCCCTCTACCCGAAGACACTACGGGCGCTCTCCTGACGGAGATGCTGACTCCGGCTCCTTATAAGGTGCCGGAGAAGACCAAGAAGAAGGCCAAGGGAACCTGAAAGAGTTCTCGGCGCCAGGTGGTATTGGACTCATCGACCGATAACTCCACGACGCACTCCTCCCATGAAGATGAGGAGGAGGAAGATGAAGATGCTCCCCCTCCAGCCGGGGGAGACAAGAAAAGGAAGGCCGCCCCAACCGGGGAGGCTGAAGGGTCCAAGAAAGGAAGGACTCTCCTTCCGGACTGCTCCACCACCGCCGCCGAAGGCGAAGATGAGTGGCTGCTCAGGGCCAAGTGTCGGATTTCGGGTTTCGGCAGACCCTTGAGGTTCGAACACTGGGGTGCGCGTGGAGATTTCGCCTCCTACCTACCTGCACCCCTCCGCCTCCCTAAGATCTACGCTAAGGAAAGAACAACACAAGAAACTCAGGATTTATACTGGTTCGGGCTACCGTTGTGGTGTAATACCCTACTCCAGTGTGTGGTGTGGTGGATTGCCTCTTGGGCTGATGATGATGAACAATACAAGGAAGAACAACCTCGCGAGGGTCTGTTCTTGGCTGGGGGGGGACGAACTGCTAGGAGGAGTTCATTCACCCTTCTCTCTCTCTGATTTCGATCCGATCCTTGATCCTCGATGCTCGGTCTCGAGCCCGAACCCGCTCTCCCTGTGGGTGGCTGGTCCTATTTATAGGCAATGGCCCTGGGCCTCTTCCCAAATATTGAGCGGGAAGGGCGCCAACAATTGGCCATTTTGAAGGGGAACATCCGGTACACTTATCCTGACTAAAGTTGGTCCTCGCCTGCACAAAGCTCTGGGGGTGACACCGTCTTGGGCTCCACGATGACCTCCATCTTGCAGTTCTCCTGGTCTTGGTCTTGTTGCACCGAAATGGCAACCTTTGCGTGATGCCTCGGTACTCCATGGCTGCGCTTGCCCCCTTTGCACCAAAGGGGAAAGCAGGACACTGCGCGGGCTGGCGCCCGCCTGGCGCCCTTGGTCGTCATGGCTTGCGTCACGGGCACCTCGTGAGGTACCCCGCCTTGATCTCTCCGCCTCCTCGCGAGCCAGCCTGGTGAGGCCGTGCCTGAGGAAGCTCCATGTCGTCCGCCCCGCGAGGCTTGGCCCCTCGCGAGGGTCTTGGGTCTGTGTTGATGAAGATGGGCCGTGCTGGGGCCCCCTTTGAGCCACGCCGTAGGCCACAGGCAGGCAAGTCTGGAGACCCCCGTTCCCAGAACGCCGACAGTAGCACCCGGGCCCAAGGCGCGCCCGGACTTGGCTGTGCAGGGAGGCGGAAGGGCAAGAGCGAAGCACTGCGGTCCCTATCAGCCTATGGCCTTGGGTGCCGCGTGGCGGTTGATTGGACGTGAGCGCCTTAGCAACCGCGCGAGTTGATAAAGGAGCGGCATCCGCCTAGGCTTTGCTTTTTGCTTTCTCCGGTTGCTGCTCAGATCCCCTTTCTTGCGCCTCTCCTTCCTTCCTCCAAAATTTCCAGATCCACTCCGACCGCGTGACCTAGGAAGCCAGGGCGCCTCGTCAGTCCCCGGCCTTAGCTTGGTACTCGTCTGCCCTGGACTCGCCGAACGTGTCAGAGGCGAGCCTCGCCCGTTTGCGCCGGATGGCGGCGATGCTGGGCATTGACGGGGCGAAGGTGTTCAAGGCCGGCTCCGCCACCCTTGAGGGTCAAGGGAGCACCTTCTATTCGTTCTTCGTAAGCGCCATTGCTGCTGGCCTGGTGCCTCCCTTCTCCGAGTTCTTCTTCTCTGTCCTCCACCATTATAAGCTACAGGCTCTGCATCTCCACCCCAACTCCGTCCTTCTCCTCGCAATCTTCGCCTATTACTGCGAGGCTCATGTAGGGGTGCAACCCTCAGTGGCCTTGCTGCGCCACTACTTCTACCTCTGGACCTCTCGCGGTCCTGCTTCCGCGTGCGCGAGCTTCATCGCGTACGGTGGCGCCATTGCCATTTCGAACCCCGGGAAAAGGATTGAGGGCTTCAGGAGCAAGTGGGTCTTGGCGGATGCTGGGCGCATCCACCCTCGGATGATCTTGCCCATGGAGCAACCCACGAGATCCAGCGATTGGGGTCGAGCGGAGCTCGCGGATCCCCGCGTGAAGCTGGTGTTGGAGAAGATGGACGCGGATCTGAGGCCGGCCAACATGGCGGCGGCGAAGCTGACCGGCGCGTCGCTGCTGAGGGAATTCCTGGAGCACCAGCTGGCTCCGCTTCGGCAGTACTCACTTCCGATGTGGAGGCCCCATCCGAGCCCCGCGGCCTTGGCCGACGGAGATCTGGCTGCGGTCCTCCAATCTCTGGTCGGGGGCGATGCAGCGAGGTTGGAGGGCGTCCCTACGCCCTTGTTCCTCCGCGACGACTGGGAGCAGGTAGTGGAGTCCATGCCCGTCTTCAACGGGGACGGGCCCGTGCCCATAGAAACTCCCGGGGAATCGGTGGATGTGTCCTCCGACAACTCCAGCGAAGAGGAGGAAGGAGGGGAGCGAGAAAAAGGGCCCGACTCCGAGGCGACTGACGGAGAGGCGAGGGCTCCCCTCCCCCGGCGCAAGTCCCGCGTTCTCCGCCTCTCTGATGACGACGAGGATGGTGACGAGCAGGACGGCGGAAGCTTGCCCTCGATCCCGAAGAAGGACGGGACCGGGCTGATCTCCCGCGGGTCTGCCCCGGCCCCGAGGCAGACCGCAGACGCGCCTTCTGCTTCCAAGCTTCCCGAGGTTGACCCTTCCAGCCGGCTTTCGGGCTTCAAATTTGGCCGGAGGCCGCTTGAGCTCACTGGCGACGACCCGTAAGCGCTTGATTCTTGTCTTTATTTCTTGTTCTGCTTCTGAGGCTTGACGTCCGCATCTCTTGGATAGGCTGGCGCCCGCCGCAAAGAAGCCGAAGGGAGCTCCTGAGGTTCCATCCGTGGCAGCGCCTCTGCCCGCGAAGGAAGGTGACCGCGACACACGGGCTTCTCCTGCCCGGTCGTCCTCGCGAGGCCTGGCTGAGCCGGCTGGGGCGGGCTCAGCTCCCATGGCCCAAGTGACTCCCGAGGTGCCTTTGCCTGCTGCCGCCACTTCAGCCATTGGGGCGCAGCAAGCTTCGCCTCAGGATGCTGTGGTCGCGCTGCCGCCTTCTCCTCCTACTCCACCGACTGCTGTCTCTCCGACTCCTCCTGCCGTTCTGGATCGTGCTGCCACTGAGCTGGCCCGGCTGCGGCAGGATCTACTTGGCGCTGACCCTCGCTTGGTGGCCGGGCGTTTGGAGCTGGCTTCAGGATGGATTCGCTCCGACGCTTCGATTCGGGCGACGCTGGTCCAGGCCTCGACGGCTTGCGATGAGGAGAGGCAGGCCGTCCTTGAGGCGAAGGCTGCACGTGATGCAGCCCTGGGGGAGGTGGTCGACGTCCGTGGTCACTGCAAGGCGCTGGAGGATGAGCTGCAAAGCCTGCAGGACCAGCTTGCGAAAGAGGTCCGCCTTCGCCAAGAGCAGGAAGAAGGCGTGAAGGCTCGCGAGGCGGCCGTCGAGGGCCGGGAGGCCAAGCTCAGGAAGCGCCGCGACCGCCTAGGCGCGCTGGAGCAGGAGTTGGGGGCGAGGAAGGTCGAGCTAGACGACAAGGCCCAGGTTCTTGCCGAGGACCGCGTGGCCTTCACGGAGATGGAGGCGAAGGCTCGCTCCTCACTGAGGATGCTTTACGACAGCGGCCTGGAGAGCCCGCTGGCTGGCGCCGAGGATGGCCCCACCAAGCTGCTTCCCTTCCTGGTTCGCGCTCTTGAAGATGTCGCCCTTGGCCTTGGCCCGACGGCCGAGGCCGAGGCGTGTGTCCTGTCTTCTGCAGCGCCGACGCGGGTCCTCACCCACATCTACCTTCACGATCCCGGCGTCGACCTCGACAGCCTGCTGGAGCCAGTAAGCGGCGAGCGTGCCGCTGCCGCTGCCGAGGCCGTGAAGGGTCGCGCGGAGGCTCTGCTGGGGAAGTTCTGGGCCTTCAGCACCAAGCCGAAGCAAGGCGCTGCCGACCCCGCTGCTCCATGAAGCGAACCCACTCCATGCTGCTCCACCGCCAACAAGTGACTCCGTTGTGGCTCCTGTCCTGCCTTTAATTCCTGCACATGTATCATGCCTCAGGGAGGCGTTTAAACTTGCATTTGGCATTGAGATAACAGTGTGGACTGTAATATTTGCTTTTGAATTCCTTGAAATTTGCGCTTTTCCTTCCTACTTGCTTATGTTCTACGCCGGCAGAGCCCGGCCCCGCGCATACCTCACCCAGCATTAGTCCCGACCGGAAACTAGGACGGGGCCAAGGAGTGAGGGGCTACGTGACAAGTTAGGCTCCTGAGTCGCGATGCTCAGGAGTCCCCCTTGGCGCACGAACAGCAAGTAGGGAGGTATGATGTGGGTGGATCTACCGTTCTACGTCTGCAGAGCCCGGCCACGCGCATACCTCAACCGCCGTTAGCCTTTCGGAACTAAGGAGTGAGGGGCTACGTGACCAGTTAGGCTCCTGAGTCGCGATGCTCAGGAGTCCCCCTTGGCGCATGAACAAGTAGGGAGGTATGATGTGGGTGGATCTACCGTTCTACGTCTGCAGAGCCCGGCCACGCGCATACCTCAACCGCCGTTAGCCTTTCAGAACTAAGGAGTGAGGGGCTACGTGACCAGTTAGGCTCCTGAGTCACGATGCTCAGGAGTCCCCCTTGACGCTCAAACGGTCTTCGTACCTTGTCTCCGCTCGGGGAGAGACGCGCGATGAACCAGGCCCGGGGGGGCCTGGCTGGGCGGTGTGCGTCTGGGCGTGACCCAGGCGCAGCCCCCGTGCCCAGCCCCCTCGCGCGGCACTCCCGAGGGGAGGCGTTACGATAAGGCTTGACACTGAGCTCTGGGCTCCCTAAGGTTGATGCGGCCCGGGGGCCACCCTCAGTTGTTTATCACCAGCGCGGAGCATAGCGCTTCCGTATGTGTACGGGCATAGCCGCTCCTTGGCAGTGTCGTCAGCCAGCGCGGAGCATGGTGCTTCCACTGGTACGTGGGAGGGGGGCCCCTCCGAGAGGAGCCCCCGGGGCGTGTACAGCCCCGCCCTGACACGTGGCTGGCACGGTAGGGCCTGGTGAGGTGTATCTGGGCACCCATGAGCTAGCGCGGGACTCACGGGGCCCTACCTCTAGGCGGGTTGCGCCTGGCACTGGGCCTTATCTTGTGATGTGTCCCTGCAAATTTGGTTAGATGCCGGCACTCTACGTCCTTGGGTCCTGGCCCTCGAGCTGGTCTCAGCCATCGCTGGTATGCCAGGTCACGATGCCGTGGACAAGGCCAGAGGGTGAGGGCTGGAGAGCCAGTAAGAGCCCTGAGTCGCGATGCTCAGGTACCCCCCCCCCTTTAACGTGCAAGTGGTCGGCATGGAGAAGAAGAGGTGCCGTGGACCGGCATCAAATAATCAAGCATGGTGGGTCGAACGCATAACCGGAAATAAACGCAAAAGGGATACATGCCGCTGGGTCTGGCCCGAGCGACTTGGGGATGATGCAGCCCGAGGGGCACCCCCAACAAAGTAAGCTAACAACATGAAATAAAAGGGATACATGCCGCAGGGACAGACCCACGAGGCCTGGGAATAATGCAGCCCTGGGGGGGGGCGCTCCCAGCTGGAAATGAAACTTGAAAGATGTCACCTGATGATGTTGAGGATGAAGGACTGTTGGTGTAGCAGACTCAGTGGGTTGCGGAAGCCGATCCTCACGAGCCCCCAGGCCTAGGGGCCTCGGGAGGCTCCGGAGGCGCTGGTGGCTCCTCGCGGACCATCTCCATCTCCACCAGGGCTGCGGAACGCCTGGCCTCTTGTGCCTCCATGATGCCCCTCATGAGGCGCTGGTACGTGGCAGCCGCGTTTGGCAAGCCGTAAGGCATGCGAACGTAGCTGTGGGGTGGACCTCCGCAGCGCCCCACTCACGAGGGCCAGAGGCGCTCCAGAGAGGTGACTCGATTGAGCCCTGGTATGTCGATGCAGACGCGTAGCCCACCATCCTCGCCTGGATGGGGAGCCCTGCTGGTAGGCGGCGGCCGCCTTTCATGACTCTTGACTCCTGTAGCTCCTGAATGGACTTGCTGACGAACTCCTGAGGGTCTGGCTCTCCTTGCCTTACTCCTTATTGAGGGAAACGTGCTTCGAAACACGCCTCCATGTGGTGCCCAAGCGCCTCCCTCGTGACCCTAGCCAGGTCGGTGGCCCTCCAGGGGAGAGCCCCCGAGCCCTGCCTGAGGAGGGCGCCGGATGCGCTTTCCTATGCGACAGAAGGAGGTTCCCCCTGGGCAGGCGCGGGCCCAGAGGGGCCTGCCTCCTGAGGGGCCGGGCCGGACGATGTCTTCTTCTTCTTGTGGCGGTCTCGGGAAGCCTCCTGCTTCCGCGATCCGGGTCTTCCAGTGACGCGGCCTGAAAGGCTCGCTCCAGGGAACACACCGCGTCCTTCTCTTCACAGGGCACCATGATGACTCCACCACTTCCTGGCATCTTGAGGACGTTGTAGTCGTGGCGAGTTACGGCCATGAACTTGGCCAGCGCTAGGTACCCAAGGATGGCGTTGTATGGTAGGCGAATGTGAGCGACGTCGAAGTCGATGAGCTCGGTGCGGTAGTTGTCGCGTGCCCCGAAGGTGACAGGGAGGCGGACCTGCCCGATCGGGACCGTGGAGCCGTCGATGACTCCGGAGAAAGGCTTGGTTGGCTGGAGCTGGCTGTAGGGCACTTGGAGATTGTTGAATGTCTCCATGGACAGGGCGTTGAGCCCTGCCCCACCATCAATGAAGGTCCTGGTGACTACCACGTTGCTGATGATTGGGGAACAAAGCATCGGGAGGACTCTGGCTGTAGCCACACACTTGAGCTGATCTGCTGAGCTGAACGTGATGGCGCACGCCGACCACCTGAGAGGGCGCATGGCTTCGAGCTTGGGGAGGACTGCATTCACTTCGCGGGCGAACTGCTTTAAGATGCGTTGAGAGGACGGGGCTTGAGCCCCGCCCAGGATGCAGGCGATCGCGCGCGGCTCCTGGAAGCCCCCAGCCCCCTCATCCTGGTGGCGGTCCTCGTTTCTCCTTGGCTGCGGTGGTAGCGGAGGGAGGCCTGCGTTGCCTTGCGGGCGATGCTCGCGAGGCTGATCCCTCCAGTCTCCCTCACGAGGCGGATCTTGCCAGCGATCCTCGCGAGGTTGATCGCGCCACCCTTGGCGCGGGCCACGGTCTTCCCAGCATCCTGCGTTCCTTCCTCCTCCTCGACCGTAGCCCCGGTCACCACGGTCGGGGAGACGGCCGATCCTTCCTTCTCGCACGGCTCGGAGCTCTTGACATTCGTTGGTGTTGTGGGTGTGGAGGTCATGGTACACACAGTATCAACTGCCCTTGGAAGGTTCGGGCTGATCTCTGCCCCGCTTGGTGTCTGGTTCTGCCGCGAGCACGGCAGCCCCCTTGTGCTTCACATCCTTGGCCTTGGGCTTCTTCTCTTCTGGGTCTGCGGCAGGTAGCTCGAGGAGGGAGAGACGCCCTTCCTCAGTCCTGGCGCACTTGGTTGCCAAGTTGAATAGCTCCAAGAAAGTGCACAGGTCTTCATGCATCGTCAGCTCCTCCTTCATCTTGACATCGCGCACGCCGTCAGAGAAGGCTGAGATAATGGCCTCCTCGGTCAACTTGGGAATCTTGAGGCATGCGTTGTTGAAGCACTGGATGTACTTCTGCAGGGTCTCCCCGGGTTGTTGCTTGATGCGGCGCATGTCGCTCACGACGGGTGGCCGGTCGCGAGTACCTTGGAAGTTGGCGATGAAGCGGGTGCGCATCTCGTCCCAGGAGGAGATCGTGCCTGGAGCCAGGTTCAGGAGCCAGGTGCGGGCCCCGTCCTTGAGCGCCATGGGAAACCAGTTTGCCATGACCTTCTCGTCTCCGTTGGCAGCTTCGATGCCCAGCTCATAGAGCTAGAGGAACTCCGCAGGGTCGGCCGTGCCGTTGTAACGAGGAGGCAGGTCTGGCTTGAACTTGCCGGGCCACGCGACGCTGCGTACCTCGGTGGTGAAGGCACGGCAGCCTGCTGTGGCCACGGGAGGCCTTGGGTGACGGAGAGCTTGGTCTTGCATGTCCCCACGCGCTGCAGCTGGGAGCAGCACGGGGTCTTGTCGTGCGGGAGCAGGAGCATGGTCGCGACGTGCTGGAGCAGGGAGCGCCCGGGCAGCTTCTTGTGGGTGAGGGACTTCTTGGCAGCTCTGCTCTTGCCGCGCTGGCACCTGATGGAGCGGGTTCCGCCCAGGGGCCACGCGCCTTGGAGCATGGCGCCTTCTTTAGGAGGAGGCGTCCGGGGCGCCGCCGGAGCCTCGTCGCCCGCACGGGGCGGGGTGCGGTGCAGCGGAACGGACGGCGCAGGAGAGCCCCCTGCGGCGCGGACGAGCTCGGCGTCACGGTCGAGCCATTCTTCATAGACGTTGTCGACGGGACGGTAGCGCAGGAGCTCGTTTGCTGTGATGAGCGCAGCTCGAGCCTCCATGGGTGCGCGGAGCGCGTGGGACGAAGAACCAGCTGGGGTGAGAGAGGGAGTAGCGGTGCGGCCGTCTTGCCGCACTGACGGATGCTGAGACGATGCTTGCTGCTCGTCCCCCGCCGGGCCGGTGGCGGTGTTGATGGCAGGTGACAGGGAACGGCGAGGACGCCTGCCGACTGGAGCCGTCTGGGCGACGCGGGAAGCGAGAGCGGCCCGGCGCTCGGCGCGGGCCCGACGAGCGTCAGACATGGGCGCGATGGTCGGAGGAGAACAGGGTGGTGGAAGACGAATTCCGGCGCACCCCTACCTGGCGCGTCAAATGTCGGATTTTGGGTTCCGGCAGACCCTTGAGGTTTGAACACTGGGGTGCGCGCGGAGATTTCACCTCCTACCTACCTGCACCCCTCCACCTTGCTAAGATCTACGCTAAGGAAAGAAGAGCACAAGAAACTCAGGATTTATACTGGTTCGGGCCACCGTTGTGGTGTAATACCCTACTTCAGTGTGTGGTGTGGTGGATTGCCTCTTGGGCTGATGATGATGAACAATACAAGGAAGAACAGCCTCGCGAGGGTCTGTTCTTGGCTGGGGGGGGGGGACGAACTGCTAGGAGGAGTTCAGTCACCCTTCTCTCTCTGATTTCAATCCGATCCTTGATCCTCGATGCTCGGTCTCGAGCCCGAACCCGCTCTCCCTGTGGGTGGCTGGTCCTATTTATAGGCAATGGCCCTGGGCCTCTTCCCAAATATTGAGCGGGAAGGGCGCCAACAATTGGCCATTTTGAAGGGGAACATCTGGTACACTTATCCTGACTAAAGTTGGTCCTCGCCTGCACAAAGCTCTGGTGGTGACGCCGTCTTGGGCTCCACAATGACCTCCATCTTGCAGTCCTCCTAGTCTTGGTCTTGTTGCACCGAGATGACAACCTTTGCCTGATGCCTCGGTACTCCACGGCTGCGCTTGCCCCCTTTGCACCAAAGGGGAAAGGAGGACACTGCGCGGGCTGGCGCCCGCCTGGCGCCCTTGTTCGTCATGGCTTGCGTCACGGGCACCTCGTGAGGTACCCCGCCTTGATCTCTCCGCCTCCTCGCGAGCCAGCCTGGTGAGGCCGTGCCTGAGGAAGCTCCGTGTCATCCGCCCCACGAGCCTTGGCCCCTCGCGAGGGTCTTGGGTCTGTGTTGATGAAGATGGTCGTGCTGGGGCCCCCTTTGAGCCACGCCGCAGGCCGCAGGCAGGCAAGTCTGGGGACCCTCGTTCCCAGAACGCCGACACCAAGCCCCTGGCGAAGTCGTAAGTATTCGGATGCCAGAGTAACTCATAGCATTCCTTTGTCGCACTGCTTCTCCTAACGCCGAATATGATTATGCAGACCGCCCCAAGCCCGTATCGACGTATCCTTGTCGGACGACTCCTTGGATTCGTCGGATATGGATAGCGACCCACTTCCGACCGCCTCCTCCCCTTGCCCTACGGACAATGCCGAGGTGTTGTCTCAAGGGGCACTGAGCCGGGGGGAGACAGTCCCAGAGGCGCCTCAAGGCGACCTTCCGGACTCCAGGAGCAAAGGGAGCAAGGCTCCCGGGGGCTCCAAGCTAGGCTCTAAGCCGAACACCGCGCCGGAACCTCCAGTGGTTCCGGACTCAGGTAGGCGGCCCCCTTCCAGAAGGGGTAAGACGCCCATGCTGGTGAATTCTGTCCATCCAGAGGCACCGGACAACCTGCAGGGAGCACTTCGCGACGCTTCCATCGACGAAGAGCACCGCACTATTATGAGTGCGGTGATCAAGAAGGTTCAGTCCGCCAAGAGCGGACTGACTGAAGCCTGTGCCAGCCTTCTAACAGGCTTTGAGGTAAGTATTTAAAATATAGGAAAAATATTACCACATAGACAGTAGCCCCTGATGCTTTGTTTGGTGTTCACAAAGAAAAGCTGAATAGAGGATCAAATAATATCTGCAGGAGTCTAACATAAGTATGTCTATATGCTTATGCAGGCTTCGCTGTTGACCTCTGCCGCACTCACTGCGGAGGTCGCCGCACTGAAGCAGGACCTCGAGGGGTCCGAGAAAGAGCTCGGCCTTGCTAAGAGGTAGCTCGAGATGAGCAAAGGTAAGTAATACCTATAGGTTGCAAAATGACAGGACCATCATGAATTTTCCAGGGGCCACGACCAAAGTGGCGACCCTGAAGCAAGCGATGTCCGAGGCTG
The DNA here is from genome assembly GCF_002162155.2 of Triticum dicoccoides. Lineage (NCBI taxonomy): Eukaryota > Viridiplantae > Streptophyta > Magnoliopsida > Poales > Poaceae > Triticum > Triticum dicoccoides. The sequence continues at coordinate 147,535,040 of NC_041382.1, read as the reverse complement.
AAAACAAAGCGGCCCAGGAGCGCACCAAGCGGGAAAAGCAAGAGGCACGGGTGGGCGAGGTGCAGCAAAAGCTCCAAGCTCTCATGACGAAGCACGAGGCGTTGGAGCTTGACTCGAAGACGCGAGAGTCTGAGCTTGCCACGACCCTTGAGAGCGCAAAGAATGCCAAGGCTGAAGCCCACAAGGCCCTCCAGGAGATTGAGACGATGATGAAGATAGCGGCGGGTAAGGCATTCAATATGCAAAGCAAGCATGTGAAAGTAAATTACTTGTTAGTTACCCGAGTCTGGAGCTCTCCAGGAGCATTCACAGATTTGCCCTGCAGCGTGTCGGATGCCACAAAGTTTTACCAAGCCGAGGAGGGAAGCTTGATGGAGAAGCTGTTCTGGTCTCAGTATACTGGGACCGAACACCCGATGCCTATGAGCGACCAGCTGAAGCAACTGGTCGAGCTGCACAAGGCGGCCGAACAGGCCATGAAGGGCTTTATAGTCCGGATGTGGCCTGGCGATGCCCTTCCCAACAGCTACTTCGGCCTGGTGAGGCGGCTTGTGGATGCCTGCCCACGGCTAGAAGTCATCAAGCGGTCCATCTGCATCGAAGGTGCACGCCGGGCTTTTGCCCGTGCGAAGGTGCACTGGGCCAAGATGGACGCCGTGAAGCTGGTGAGGGGTCGCCGCAGGGCAAGGAGCATCGCCACCCCGAGATGTATTATGAGGGTGTCCTAAAGGGTGCCCTTCTTGTAGCGGACGAGTGTGCGAAAGATGTAATATTTGAATGAACTTGCTCGTGTGATCCTGTATTATGAAAACTTGTTCATATGTGTTATGCAATGCTTGTTTGAATTTAAAACATTACCTTCTGTTCGGCTGTTTATCAAATCTGAGAGATGGCTAGCCGTCGGCTTCTGCCCCCATGCCACGAGTGCTGGGGTGTTCGGGATAAACCTGAGCACTCTTGTTCCTATTTTTGGGTCCTTCGAGGGAGGTGCTCAGCACAACAAACAAGGCAATCGGACTATAATGCTTTATCACTCTCACTTAGCCATAGAATTCTATAATTTTAAATTTTTGCGAAGCCCCTAGTATTCAGAAGGCCGAATTCGGGGCACTATACATGCCTTAAGCCGGACAAAGCCGACTCCTCGCTCTAAGCAGCAAAAGTCTTTAGGGACTCGAAACCACTCGAACAGCGACCAGTCTCTCGCCTTATCATGACAGTCAGTTTTAGCTTTCTCTACTGAGGTGCTTTGCCCAGCAGAACTAGGGCACAATCATAGTAGTTCTCCCAGTGCTACCCTAGCCGATATAGCGGAACGTAAGGTACCAAAACATGGAGCCGGGCAAACCCAACTATTGACCCAAGACATGATTCAGAGCTGATGCATATAATGCTATAAGTTCGGGGTGCCGCACTTGAAGGAAATATGCCCTAGCGGCAATAATAAAGTTATTATTTATTTCCTTATATCATGGTAAATGTTTATTATTCATGCTAGAATTGTATTAGCTGGAAACATAATACATGTGTGAATACATAGACAAACAGTATGTCACTAGTATGCCTCTACTTGACTAGCTCGTTGAATCGAAGATGGTTAAGTTTCCTAGCCATAGACATGAGTTGTCATTTGATTAATGGGGTCACATCATTAGAGAATGATGTGATTGACTTGACCCATTCCGTTAGCATAGCACTTGATCGTTTAGTTTGTTGCTATTGCTTTCTTCATGACTTATACATGTTCCTATGACTATGAGATTATGCAACTCCCGTTTACCGGAGGAACACTTTGTGTGCTACCAAACGTCACAACATAACTGGGTGATTATAAAGGTGCTCTATAGGTGTCTCCAAAGGTACTTGTTGGGTTGGTGTATTTCGAGATCAGGATTTGTCACTCCGATTGTCGGAGAGGTATCTCTGGGCCCTCTCGGTAATGCACATCACTTAAGCCTTGCAAGCATTGCAACTAATGAGTTAGTTGTGGGATGATGTATTACGGAACGAGTAAAGAGACTTGCCGGTAACGAGATTGAACTAGGTATTGAGATACCGACGATGAATCTCGGGCAAGTAACATACCAATGACAAAGGGAACAACATATGTAGTTATGCGGTCTGACCGATAAAGATCTTCGTAGAATATGTGGGAGCCAATATGAGCATCCAGGTTCCGCTATTAGTTATTGACCGGAGATGTGTCTCGGTCATGTCTACATAGTTCTCGAACCCGTAGGGTCCGCACGCTTAAAGTTCGATGACGGTTATATTATGAGTTTATGTGTTTTGATGTACCGAAGGAGTTCGGAGTCCCGGATGAGATTGGGGACATGACGAGGAGTCTCGAAATGGTCGAGACGTAAAGATCAATATATTGGACGACTATATTCGGACATCGGTAAGGTTCCGAGTGATTCGGGTATTTTCGGGAGTACCGGGGAGTTACAGGAATTCGTATTGGGCCTTAATGGGCCATACGGGAAATGAGAGAAAGGCCTCAAAGGGTGGCCACACCCCTCCCCATGGGCTGGTCCGAATTGGACTAGGGAGGTGGGCGCCCCCTTCCTTCCTTCTCCTTTTCCCTTCCCTTTCCTTCTCTCCTACTCCTACTACTTGGAAGGGATCCTAGTTCTACTAGGAAAGTGGGAATCCTACTCCCGGTGGGAGTAGGACTCCCCTAGGGCGCGCCATAGAGAGGGCCGGCCCCTACCCTCCTCCACTACTTTATATACGTGGCCAGGGGCACCCCATAGACACAACAATTGATCTCTTGATCTCTTAGCCGTGTGCGGTGCCCCCCTCTACCATAATCCACCTCGATCATATCATAGCGGTGCTTAGGCGAAGCCTTGCGTCGGCAGAACATCATCATCGTCACCACGCCGTCGTGCTGACGAAACTCTCCCTCAACACTCGGCTGGATCGGAGTTCAAGGGACGTCATCGAGTTGAACGTGTGCAGAACTCGGAGGTGCCGTGCGTTCGGTACTTGATTGGTCGGATCGTGAAGACATACGACTACATCAACCGCGGTGTGCTAACGCTTCCACTTTCGGTCTACGATGGTATGTGGACAACACTCTCCCCTCTCGTTTCTATGCATCACCATGATCTTGCGTGTGCGTAGGAATTTTTTTGAAATTACTATGTTCCCCAACAGTGGCATCCGAGCCTGGTTTTATGCGTTGATGTTATGCACGAGTAGAACACAAGTGAGTTGTGGGCGATATATGTCATACTGCTTACCAGCATGTCACACTTTGGTTCGGCGGTATTGTTGGGTGAAGCGGCCCGGACCGACATTACGCGTACGCTTACGCGAGACTGGTTCTACCGACGTGCTTTGCACACGGGTGGCTGGTGAGTGTCAGTTTCTCCAACTTTAGTTGAACCGAGTGTGGCTATGCCCAGTCCTTCCGAAGGTTAAAACAACACCAACTTGACAAACTATCGTTGTGGTTTTGATGCGTAGGTAAGAACGGTTCTTGCTCGGCCCGTAGCAGCCATGTAAAACTTGCAACAACAAAGTAGAGGACGTCTAACTTGTTTTTGCAGGGCATGTTGTGATGTGATATGGTCAAGACGTGATGTAGATATAAGTTGTTGTATGAGATGATCATATTTTGTTGAAGTTATCGGCAACAGGCAAAAGCCTTATGGTTATCTCTCTATTGCATAAGATGCAAGCACCAAATAATTGCTTTACTTTATCACTATGCGATAGCAATAGTTGCAAGAGCAATTGTTGGCGAGACAACCATGTGACGACACATTGATATAGATCAAGATGATGGAGATCGTGGTGTCATGCCGGTGACGATGGAGATCATGACGATACTTTGGAGATGGAGATCAAAGGCACAAGATGATGATGGCCATATCATGTCACATATTTTTATTGCATATGATGTTTATCTTTTATGCATCTTATCTTGCTTTAATTGACGGTAGCATTATAAGATGATCTCTCACTAAATTTCAAGATAAAAGTGTTCTCCCTGAGTATGCACCGTTGCCAAAGTTTGTCGTGCCCAGACACCACGTGATGATCGGGTGTGATAAGCTCTACGTCCATCTACAATGGGTGCAAGCCAGTTTTGCACACGCAAAATACTCAGGTTAAACTTGACGAGCCTAGCATATGCAGATATGGCCTCGAAACACTGAGACCGAAAGGTCGAGCGTGAATGATATAGTAGATATGATCAACGTAGTGATGTTCACCATTGAAAACTACTCCATTTCACGTGATGATCGATTATGGTTTAGTTGATTTGGATCATGTGATCACTTAGAAGATTAGAGGGATGTCTTTCTAAGTGGGAGTTCTTAAGTAATATGATTAATTGAACTTAAATTTATCATGAACTTAGTCCTGGTAGTATAAGCATATCTATGTTGTAGATCAATAGCTCGCATTTAGCTCCCCTGTTTTATTTTTGATATGTTCCTAGAAAAAACTAAGTTGAAAGATGTTATTAGCAATGATGCGGATTGGATCCGTGATCTGAGGTTTATCCTCATTGCTGCACAGAAGAATTGTGTCATTAATGCACCGCTAGGTGACAAACCTATTGCAGGAGCAGATGCATACGTCATGAACGTTTGGCTAGCTCAATATGATGACTACTTGATAGTTTAGTGCACCATGCTTAACAACTTAGAATCGGGACTTCAAAGACGTTTTGAATGTCATGGACCATATGAGATGTTCCAGGAGTTGAAGTTAATATTTCAAGCAAATACCCGAGTTGAGAGATATGAAGTCTCCAACAAGTTCTATATCTAAAAAGATGGAGGAGAATAGCTCAAGCAGTGAGCATGTACTCAGATTGTCTGGGTACTACAATCGCTTGAATCAAGTGGGAACTAATCTTCCAGATAAGATAGTGATTGACAGAATTCTCTAGTCACCATCACCAAGTTAGTAGAACTTCGTGATGAACTATGATATGCAAGGGATAACGGAAACGATTCCCAAGCTCTTCGTAATGCTGAAATCAACGAAGGTAGAAATCAAGAAAAATATCAAGCGTTGATGGTAGACAAGACCACTAGTTTCAAGAAAAGGGCAAAGGGAAGAAGGGGAACTTCAAGAAGAACGGCAAGAAAGTTGCTACTCAAGTGAAGAAGCCCAAGTCTGGTCCTAAGCCTGAGACTAAGTGCTTCTACTACAAAGGGACTGGTCACTGGAAGCGGAACTGCCCCAAGTATTTGGCGGATAAGAAGGATGGCAAAGTGAACAAAGGTATAATTGATATACAGATTACTGATGTGTATTTTACTAGTGTTCGTAGCAACCCCTCGGTATTTGATACTGGTTCAGTTGCTAAGAGTAGTAACTCGAAATGGGAGTTGCAGAATGAACAGAGACTAGTTAAGGGTGAAGTGACGATGTGTGTTGGAAGTGGTTCCAAGATTGATATGATCATCATCAGATACTCCCTATACTTTCGAGATTAGTGTTGAACCTAAACAAGTGTTATTTGGTGTTTGCGTTGAGCATGAATATGATTTGATCATGTTTATTGCAATACGGTTATTCATTTAAGTAAGAGAATAAATTGTTGTTCTATTTACATGAATAAAACCTTATATGGTTACACACCCAATGAAAATGTTTGTTGGATCACGATCGTGGTGATACACATATTCATAATATTGAAACCAAAAGATGCAAAATTAATAATGATAGTGCAACTTATTTGTGGCACTGCCGTTTAGGTCATATTGGTGTAAAGCGCATAAAGAAACTCCATGCTGATGGACTTTTGGAATCACTTGATGCTTGCGAACCATGCCTCATGGCCAAGATGACTAAGACTCCATTCTCCGGAACAATGGAGCGAGCAATTAACTTATTGGAAATAATACATACCGATGTATGCGGTCCGATGAGTGTTAAGGCTCACGGCAAGTATCATTATTTTCTTACCTTGACAGAAGATTTGAGCAAATATGGGTATATCTACTTAATGAAACACAAGTCTGAAACAGTTGAAAAGTTCAAAGAATTTCAGAGTGAAGTGGAGAATCATCGTAACAAAAATAAAAGTTTCTATGATATGATCGCAGAAGTAAAATATTTGAGTTACGAGTTTGGCCTTCAGTTAAAACAATGTGAAATAGTTTCACTACTCACGCCACCTGGAACACCACAGTGGAATGGTGTGTCCGAACATTGTAACCGTACTTTATTAGATATGGTGTGATCTATGATGTCTCTTACCAATTTACCACTATCGTTTTGGGGTTATGCATTAGAGACAGCTACATTCACGTTAAAAAGGGCACCATCTAAATTCGTTGAGATGACACCGTATGAACTATGGTTTGGCAAGAAACCTAAGCTGTCGTTTCTTAAAGTTTGAGGTTGCAATGCTTATGTGAAAAAGTTTCAACCTAATAAGCTCAAACCCAAATCGGAGAAGTGGGTCTTCATAGGATACCCAAAAGAAAATGTTGGGTACACCTTCTATCACAGATCCAAAGGCAAGATATTCGTAGCTGAGAATGGATCCTTTCTAGAGAAGGAGTTTCTCTCGAAAGAAGTGAGTGGGAGGAAAGTAGAACTTGATGAGGTAACTGTACCTGCTCCCTTATTGGAAAGTAGTTCATCACAGAAATCTGTTCCTGTGACTACTACACCAATTAGTGAGGAAGCTAATGATGATGATCATGTAACTTCAGATCAAGTTAGTACCGAACCTCGTAGGTAAACCAGAGTGAGATCCGCACCAGAGTGGTACGGTAATCCTACTCTGGAGTTCATGTTACTTGACCATGACAAACCTACGAACTATGAGGAAGCGATGATGAGCCCAGATTCCGCGAAATGGCTTAAGGCCATGAAATCTGAGATGAGATCCATGTATAAGAACAAAGTATGGACTTTGATTGACTTGCCCAAATATTGGCGAGCCATTGAGATTAAATGGATCTTCAAGAGGAAGACGGACGCTGATAGTAGTGTTACTATCTACAAAGCTAGAATTGTCGCAAAAGGTTTTCGACAAGTTCAAGGTGTTGACTACGATGAGAGTTTCTCACTCGTATCTATGCTTAAGTCTATCCGAATCATGTTAGCAATTGCCACATTATTTGAAATCTGGCAAATGGATAAACAAAACTGCATTCCTTAATGGATTTATTAAAGAAGAGTTGTATATGATGCAACAAGAAAGTTTTGTCAATCCTAAAGGTTCTAACAAAATATGCAAGCTCCAGCGATCCATCTATGGACTGGTGCAAGCATCTCGGAGTTGGAATATATGCTTTGATAAGTTGATCAAAGCATATAGTTTTATACAGACTTGTGGTGAAGCCTGTATTTACAAGAAAGTGAGTGGGAGCACTACAACATTTCTGATAAGTATATGTGAATGACATATTATTGATCGGACATAATGTAGAATTATTCCGCAAAGCATAAAGGAGTGTTTGAAAGTAGTTTTTCAAAGAAAGACCTCGGTGAAGCTGCTTACATATTGAGCATCAAGATCTATAGAGATAGATGAAGATGCTTAATAAGTTTTTCAATGAGTACATACCTTGACAAGATTTTGAAGTAGTTCAAAATGGAACACTCAAAGAAAGAGTTCTTGCCTGTGTTACAAGGTGTGAAACTGAGTAAGACTCAAAACCCGACCACGGCAGAAGATAGAGAGAGAATGAAAGTCATTCCCTATGCCTCAGCCATAGGTTCTATAAAGTATGCCATGCTGTATACCAGACCTATTGTATACCCTACCCTGTGTTTGGCAAGGGAGTACAATAGTGATCTAGGAGTAGATCACTGGACATTGGTCAAAATTATCCTTAGTGGAATAAGTATATGTTTCTCGATTATGAGGTGACAAAAGGTTCGTCGTAACGGGTTACGTCGATGCAAGTTTTGACACTGATCCAGATGACTCAAAGTCTCAATCTGGATACATATTGATAGTGGGAGCAATTAGCTAGAGTAGCTCCATGAAAAGCATTGTTGACATAGAAATTTGCAAAATACATACGGATCTGAATGTGGCAGACCCGTTGACTAAACTTCCCTCACAAGCAAAAACATGATCACACCTTAGTACTCTTTGGGTATTAATCACATAGTGATGTGAACTAGATTATTGACTACAGTAAACCCTTTGGGTGTTGGTCACATGACGATGTGAACTATGGGTGTTAATCACATGGTGATGTGAACTATTGATGTTAAATCACATGGCGATGTGAACTATTGATGTTAAATCACATGGCGATGTGAACTAGATTATTGACTCTAGTGCAAGTGGGAGACTGAAGGAAATATGCCCTAGAGGCAATAATAAAGTTATTATTTATTTCCTTATATCATGGTAAATGTTTATTATTCATGCTAGAATTGTATTAGCCGGAAACATAATACATTTGTGAATACATAGACAAACAGTATGTCACTAGTATGCCTCTACTTGACTAGCTTGTTGAATCAAAGATGGTTAAGTTTCCTAGCCATAGACATGAGTTGTCATTTGATTAACGGGGTCACATCATTAGAGAATGATGTGATTGACTTGACCCATTCCGTTAGCATAGCACTTGATCATTTAGTTTGTTGCTATTGCTTTCTTCATGACTTATACATGTTCCTATGACTATGAGATTATGCAACTCCCGTTTACCGGAGGAACACTTTGTGTTCTACCAAACGTCACAACATAACTGGGTGATTATAAAGGTGCTCTACAGGTGTCTCCAAAGGTACTTGTTGGGTTGGCGTATTTCGAGATTAGGATTTGTCACTCCGATTGTCGGAGAGGTATCTCTGGGCCCTCTCGGTAATGCACATCACTTAAGCCTTGCAAGCATTGCAACTAATGAGTTAGTTGTGGGATGATGTATTACGGAACGAGTAAAAAGACTTGCCGGTAACGAGATTGAACTAGGTATTGAGATACCGACGATTGAATCTCGGGCAAGTAACATACCAATGACAAAGGGAACACCGTATGTAGTTATGCGGTCTGACCGATAAAGATCTACGCAGAATATGTGGGAGCCAATATGAGCATCCAGGTTCCGCTATTGGTTATTGACCGGAGACGTGTCTCGGTCATGTCTACATAGTTCTCGAACCCGTAGGGTCCGCACGCTTAAAGTTCGATGATGGTTATATTATGAGTTTATGTGTTTTGATGTACCGAAGGAGTTAGGAGTCCCGGATGAGATTGGGGACATGACGAGGAGTCTCGAAATGGTCGAGACGTAAAGTTCGGTATATTGGACGACTATATTCGGACATCGAAAAGGTTCCGAGTGATTCGGGTATTTTCGGGAGTACCGGGGAGTTACGGAATTCGTATTGGGCCTTAATGGGCCATACGGGAAAGGAGAGAAATGCCTCAAAGGGTGGCCGCACCCCTCCCCATGGGCTGGTCCGAATTGGACTAGGGAGGGGGGCGCCCCCTTCCTTCCTTCTCCTTTTCCCTTCCCTTTCCTTCTCTCCTACTCCTACTACTTGGAAGGGATCCTAGTTCTACTAGGAAAGGGGGAATCCTACTCGCGGTGGGAGTAGGACTCCCCTAGGGCGCGCCATAGAGAGGGCCGGCCCCTACCCTCCTGCACTCTATTATATACATGGCCAGGGGGCACCCCATAGACACAACAATTGATCTCTTGATCTCTTAGCTGTGTGCGGTGCCCCCCTCTACCATAATCCACCTCGATCATATCGTAGCGGTGCTTAGGCGAAGCCCTGCGTCGGTAGAACATCATCATCGTCACCACGCCGTCGTGCTGACGAAACTCTCCCTCAACACTCGGCTGGATCAGAGTTCGAGGGACATCATCGAGTTGAACGTGTGCAGAACTCGGAGGTGCCATGCGTTCGGTACTTGATTGGACGGATCGTGAAGGCGTACGACTACATCAACCGCGTTGTGCTAACGCTTCCGCTTTCGGTCTACGAGGGTACGTGGACAACACTCTCCCTCTCGTTGTTATGCATCACCATGATCTTGCGTGTGCGTAGGATTTTTTTGAAATTACTACGTTCCCCAACAGCACCGTCGAAAGTGTTCGGACTTCTCATGCCGTATTATGAGGGATGCTTAAGCCCCTAGCGTATTGGCCGTACCAGAGTGTACGGGTGCTGGATGTCATGAATGAACATATATAATATATATATATATATAAGAAGAATACAATAATAGTCTTAGTGCTATGCATTGTTTATTCAAAAAGGTGCGTTAAAGTTGAATGATACAAGTAGTGCGATAAGCAAAAAGTAGGACTATTTGACATGTCCCTTCCAAGGGCAAGCTGAGGAATGATATTAAAGCAGGTATTTCACTCATTATCGTAATCCACCTGGGAGTTCCGCGGTGCGACGTAGCTTTCTGCCTCCTTGGTTGCCGCATCATGTGTCCGGCAATCATACTGCTGGACAGGATTTCCAGAGATTAAAGTCCTAAAAGAGAAAAATAACAGAGCGGGAAGCCCCTAGTGCGGCTGAGCCGCGTCTTGGGGCATGCTGTACTCGTGCCCCCCTCCCCACCTGTGCCCATGATATTTTTAATGCATAATTATATACGCGTGGCACGAATTTCATCGTTTGGCTGGGACTGGGGTGGGGGCTGCATTGCTATGCGAGCTCGGAACGTGCTAGGCGGTCTTGTTGCCAATTACTCCGGGCATGCTTGTAGGTGTCCGGGTCCTTAATCATCGAACTAGTGGATTGCCTTAAGAGGCTCCTTTGCGCTTCTGCTGCGAGGGCCGCAGTGTGCTCCTCCGTGCGGAGGGAGCGCTCTGTGTTTCTATTAACTGTGATGACCCCCCGAGGTCCTGGCATCTTGAGCTTGAGGTATGCATAATGCGGTACCGCATTGAATCTCGCAAATGCGGTTCGCCCGAGCAGTGCATGATAGCCACTGCGGAACGGGACTATATCGAAGATTAACTCTTCGCTTCGGAAGTTATCCGGGGATCCAAAGACCACTTCTAGTGTGACTGAGCCTGTGCAATGGGCCTCTACACTTGGTATGACGCCTTTGAAGGTCGTTTTTGTGGGTTTGATCGTTGAGGGGTCTATACCCATTTTGCGCACTGTGTCATGGTAAAGTAGGTTCAGGCTGCTGCCGTCATCCATAAGGACTCCAGTGAGGTGAAATCCGTCAATGATTGGGTCTAGGACCAGTGCGGCGAATCCGCCATGACGGATACTAGTGTGGTGGTCCCTGCGATCGAAGGTGATCGGTCGAGAGGACCATGCGTTGAACTTTGGGGCGACTGGCTCCAACGCATATACGTCCCTTAGCGCACGCTTCCGCTCCCTCTTGGGGATGTGGGTTGCGTATATCATGTTCACCGTCCACACTTGTGGGGGGAACCTCTTCTGTCCTCTGGTGTTCGGCTGCCGGGGCTCCTCCTCGTCATCGCTATGTGACCCCTTATCTTTGTTTTTGGTATTTAACTTGCCGGCCTGCTTGAACACCCAACAATCCCTGTTGGTGTGGTTGGCTGGCTTGTCGGGGGTGCCGTGTATTTGACACGAGCGATCGAGTATACGGTCCAAACTGGACGGGCCCGGAGTGCTTCTTTTGAATGGCTTTTTCCGCTGACCGGGTTTAGAGCCTTTGAATCCGGCATTGACTGCCGTATCCTCGGTATTGTCGCTGTTAATGCGGCGCTTATGTTTGTTGCGACGTGACCTGCCATTGCCATCCTTGGTATCCGAAGTACCATGGTTCTTTGATATGTTATTGCTGCGAGCCAGCCAGCTGTCTTCTCCCGCACAAAACTGGGTCATGAGTGTCGTGAGGGCTGCCATAGATTTCGGCTTTTCCTGGCCAAGGTGCCGGGCGAGCCCCTCGTCATGGATGTTATGCTTAAAAGCTGCTAGGGCTTCTGCATCCGGTCAGTCGACGATTTGATTCTTCTTTGTTAGGAACCGTGTCCAGAATTGCCTGGCCGATTCCTCTAGCTGCTGAATTATGTGGCTCAAGTCATCGGCATCCGGTGGTCGCACATAAGTGCCCTGGAAGTTGTCGAGGAATGGGGCTTCCAGATCTTCCCAACAGCCAATGGACTCTGCTGGCAAGCTGTTGAGCCAATGCCGAGCCGGTCCTTTGATCTTGAGTGGGACGTATTTGATGGCGTGTAGATCATCACCGCGGGCCATGTGGATGTGCAGGAGGAAATCCTCGATCCATACCGCAGGATCTATTGTGCCGTCATATGATTCGATATTTACGGGTTTGAAACCCTATGGGATTTGGTGATCCATTACTTCGTCTGTGAAGCATAGGGGGTGTGCGGCGCCTTTGTACTGGGCTATATCACGACACAGCTCAAATGAGTCTTACCCGCTGTGTTCGGCCTGCGGATTTACTTTTACTGTATCCGACGTGACAATTATCGTTTCGCATAGTGGCGCGCCCTCGTGATCCGTAGATCGATCTTGTATGTTTTGCTTTGTCCTCCAATATGTCTCGCAGATCTAGCATGTTTCCCCGTGTCTTGTCATTTTTATTTGAGTGGCGTCAGGGTGCGGGCTGGGTTTTTGGCTGAAATGCCTCTCTGTCGTGGCCACGAGGTGGCCGGTCAGTCGCATCATATGCTAGAGATGTAGGTCTGAGTGCTTCCTCCTCCAGTCGGGGTAGCAACCTACGCTTTGGGTAACTCTTGGAGGGTCGTTCGAGTTTATATTCCTCGGCCGCAAGGACTTCAGTCCATCTTCCAGCTAGCAAATCTTGATCAGCTTGAAGCTGCTATTGCTTTTTCTCAAGGCTATTTGCCGTGGCTATAAGCCGGGCTTGAAGCGCTCTTGTTCGACGGGATCCTCAGGCATGACGAATTCGTCATCGTCGAGGCTTGCCTCGTCTTCGGAGGGAGGCATGTAATTATCATCCTCCGCCTCTCCATCTGCCGCTCTCTCTGGAGGGCTGGCTTCTCCATCCTCCTGCCCTAAATCTTGCTGGAAGGGATTGTTGTCGTCTTTGGCACTGTCCGGAGTGCTGTTGTCTCCTGTGCCGGGGTCACCACTTTTGCTTTGGCGAGACTTAGAGCGGCGCCGCTGACGCCGGCGCTTGGGTTGCTTTTTGGAGGGGTCATCCTCCGCTGTCTCATCGCCATTGCCTTCTTTGGGTGTGTCCACCATGTATATATCATATGATGAGGTGGCTGTCCAGTGCTAGGTGGGCAGTGGTTCTCTTCGCCTCCCGCATCGTCGTCCATGCCGTCAATGTATTCAGAGTCGAAGTCAAGCATGTCGGTTAACTCGTCGACAGTGGCTACTAAGTGGGTGGTGGGTGGGCGGCAAATTTCTTCGTCGTCCGCATCCCAATCCTGCCGGGCATAGTTCGGCTAGGACTCTCCTGACAAGGAGAGAGACCTTAATGAGTTCAGTATGTCGCTGAAAGGCGAGTCCTGAAAGATATCCGCGGAGGTAAACTCCATGATCGGCGCCCAATCGGATTCGATAGGCACGGGCGCAGGCGGTTGGGAGTCCGTGGCCGGGGAGGAATCTAGTAGTTTGGCGTCACGGCTCTCATGAAGGGTAAGGTCGATACTCGGCTCGATCGCCGACGAGAGTGCGGCATCCGTGGCGGGGTCTATCCACCCGCCCATGGAAGGCGCAACTGGCTCCGAATTGAGGGTCGGAGCGGTTGCCGGCGCGATCTCCTGGACACTGTCCGACGGCAGAGCTAGATCATGCTCATCGTGGCCGTGTGGCGCACTAGGCAGGGGCTCGAATCCGTCGAAGATCAAGTCTCCGCGGATATCGGCCGTGTAGTTTAAGCTTCCAAACCTAACCTGATGGCCAGGGGCATAACTCTCAATCTGCTCCAGATGGCCAAGCGAGTTGGCCCGCATTGCGAAGCCGCCGAATACAAAGATCTGTCCGGGGAGAAAAGTCTCATCCTGGACTGCATCGCTATCGATGATCGAAGGATGTTGGGGAATGTAGTAATTTCAAAAAAATTCCTACGCATACGCAAGATCATGGTGATGCATAGTGACGAGAGGGGACGATGTTCTCCACGTACCCTCGTAGACCGAAAGTGGAAGCGTTAGCACAACGCGGTTGATGTAGTCGTACGTCTTCACGATCCGACCGATCAAGTACCGAACGTACGGCACCTCCGAGTTCAGCACACGTTCAGCCCGATGACGTCCCTCGAACGCCGATCCAGCCGAGTGTTGAGGGAGAGTTTCGTCAGCACGACGGCGTGGTGACGATGTTGATGTTCTACCGACGCAGGGCTTCGCCTAAGCACCGCTACAGTATTATCGAGGTGGACTATGGTGGAGGGGGCACCGCACACGGCTAAGAGACGATCAACTTGATCAACTTGTGTGTCTAGAGGTGCCCCCAAGTCCCTGTATATAAAGGAGCAAGGGGGAGGCGACCAACCTAGGAGGAGGGCGCGCCAAGGGGGGAGTCCTACTCCCACCGAGAGTAGGACTCCTCTTTTCCTTGTTGGAGTAGAAGTGAAGGAAAGAGGAGGAGAGGGAGAAAGAAAAGGGGGCTGCACCCCTTGTCCAATTCGAACCAGAGGGGGGCGCATGCCTCCTTCCTTTTGGCCTATCTCCTCTATTCCCGTATGGCCCAATAAGGCCCATATACTCCCTGGCGAATTCCCGTAACTCTCCGGTACTCCGAAGAATACCCGAATCACTCAGAACCTTTCCGAAGTATGAATATAGTCGTCCAATATATCGATCTTTACGTCTCGACCATTTCGAGACTCCTCGTCATGTCCCCGATCTCATCCGGGACTCCGAACTTCTTCGGTACATCAAAACATATAAACTCATAATATAACTGTCATCGTAGCATTAAGCGTGCGGACCCTACAGGTTCAAGAACTATGTAGACATGACCGAGACACGTCTCCAGTCAATAACCAATAGCGGAACCCGGATGCTCATATTGGCTCCTACATATTCTACGAAGATCTTTATCAGTCGGACCGCATAACAACATACATTGTTCCCTTTGTCATCGGTATGTTACTTGCCCGAGATTCGATCGTCGGCATCTCAATACCTAGTTCAATCTCGTTACCGGCAAGTCTTTTTATTCGTTCTGTAATACATCATCCTGCAACTAACTCATTAGTTGCAATGCTTGCAAGGCTTATGTGATATGCATTACCGAGAGGGCCCAGAGATACCTCTCCGACAATCGGAGTGACAAATCCTAATCTCGAAATATGCCCACCGAACAAGTACCTTCGGAGACACCTGTAGAGCACATTTATAATCTCCTAGTTACGTTCTGACGTTTGGTAGCACACAAAGTGTTCCTCCGGTAAACGGGAGTTGCATAATCTCATAGTCATAGGAACATGTATAAGTCATGAAGAAAGCAATAGCAACAAACTAAACGATCAAGTGCTAAGCTAACGGAATGGGTCAAGTCAATCACATCATTCTCCTAATGATGTGATCCCGTTAATCAAATGACAACTCATGTCTATGGTTAGGAAACATAACCATCTTCGATCAACGAGCTAGTCAAGTAGAGGCATACTAGTGACACTTGATACGTCTCCAACGTATCTATAATTTTTGATTGCTCCATGCTATATTATCTACTATTTTGGACTATATTGGGCTTTATTTTCCACTTTTATATTATTTTTGGGACTAACCTATTAAGAGAAGCCACTAGTGAAACCTATGGCCCCCGGGTCTATTCTCATCATATCAATCTCCATCACTTTAATCTTTCTTTGCTTTTTTACTTTGCCTTTACTTTTTACTTTGCATCTTTATACCAAAAATACCAAAAATATTATATCTATCAGATCTCACTCTCGTAAGTGACCGTGAAGGGATTGACAACCCCTAATCGTGTTGGTTGCGAGTAGCTATCGCTTTGTGCAGGTACGAGGGACTTGAGCGTGGGCTCCTACTGGATTGATACCTTGGTTCTCAAAAACTGAGGGAAATACTTACGCTACTCTACTGCATCATCCCTTCCTATTCGGGGAAAACCAATGCAAGCTCAAGACGTAGCAACACTCTGTTTGTCTATGTATTCACACATGTATTATGTTTCCGGTTAATACAATTCTAGCATGAATAATAAACATTTATCATGATATAAGGAAATAAATAATAACTTTATTATTGCCTCTAGGGCATATTTCCTTCAGTCTTCCACTTGCACTAGAGTCAATAATCTAGTTCACATCGCCATGTGATTTAACATCAATAGTTCACATCACCATGTGATTAACACCCATAGTTCACATCGCCATGTGACCAACACCCAAAGGGTTTACTAGAGTCAATAATCTAGTTCACATCTCTATGTGATTAATACCCAAAGAGTACTAAGGTGTGATCATGTTTTGCTTGTGAGGGAAGTTTAGTCAACGGGTCTGCCACATTCAGATCTGTGCGTATTTTGGAAATTTCTATGTCAACAATGCTCTGCACTGAGCTACTCTAGCTAATTTGCTCCCACTTTCAATATGTATCCAGATTGAGACTTAGAGTCATCTGGGTCAGTGTCAAAACTCGCATCGACATAACCCTTTACGAGGAACCTTTTGTCACCTTCATAATCGAGAAACATATCCTTATTTCACTAAGGATAATTTTGACCAATGTCCAGTGATCTACTCCTAGAGCACTATTGTACTCCCTTGCCAAACTCAGGGCAGGGTATACAATAGGTCTGGTACACAGCATGGCATACTTTATAGAACCTATGGTTGAGGCATAGGGAATGACTTTCATTCTCTCTCTATCTTCTGCCGTGGTCGGGTTTTGAGTCTTACTCAACTTCATACCTTGTAACACAGGCAAGAACTCCTTTTTGACTGTTCCATTTTGAACTACTTCAAAATCTTGTCAAGGTATGTAGTCATTGAAAAACTTATCAAGCGTCTTGATCTATCTCTATAGATCTTGATGCTCAATATGTAAGAAGCTTCACCGAGGTCTTTCTTTGAAAAAACTCCTTTCAAACATTCCTTTATGCTTTGCAGAATAATTCTACATCATCTCCGATCAACAATATGTCATACGTATACTTATCAGAAATGTTGTAGTGCTCCCACTCACTTTCTTGTAAATACAGGCTTCACGGCAAGTCTGTATAAAACTATATGCTTTGATCAACTTATCAAAGCATATATTCCAACTCCGAGATGCTTGCACCAGTCCATAGATGGATCGCTGGAGCTTGCATATTTTGTTAGTACCTTTAGGATTGACAAAACCTTCTGGTTGCATCATATACAACTCTTCTTTAATAAATCCATTAAGGAATGCAGTTTTGTTTATCCATTTGCCAGATTTCATAAAATGCGGCAATTGCTAACATGATTCGGACAGACTTAAGCATAGATACGAGTGAGAAACTCTCATCATAGTCAACACCTTGAACTTGTCGAAAACCTTTTTGCGACAATTCTAGATTTGTAGATAGTAACACTAGTATCAGCATCCGTCTTCCTCTTGAAGATCCATTTATTTTCTATGGCTTGCTGATCATCGGGCAAGTCAACCAAAGTCCATACTTTGTTCTCATACATGGATCTCATCTCAGATTTCATGGCTTCAAGCCATTTTGCGGAATCTGGGCTCATCATCGCTTCCTCATAGTTCGTAGGCTCGTCATGGTCAAGTATCATGATGTCCAGAATAGGATTACCGTACCACTCTGGTGCGGATCTTACCCTAGTTTACCTACGAGGTTCGGTAGTAACTTGATCTGAAGTTACATGATCATCATCATTTGCTTCCTCACTAATTGGTGTAGTAGTCACAGGAACAAATTTCTGTGATGAACTACTTTCTAATAAGGGAGAAGGTACAATTAACTTATCAAGTTCCACTTTCCTCCCACTCACTTCTTTCGAGAGAAACTCCTTCTCTAGAAAGGATCCATTCTCTGCAATGAATATCTTGCCTTCGGATCTGTGATAGAAGGTGTACCCAACATTTTCTTTTGGGTATCCTATGAAGATTTACTTCTCCGATTTGGGTTCGAGCTTATCATGTTGAAACTTTTTCACATAAGCATCACAGTCCCAAACTTTAAGAAACGATAGCTTAGGTTTCTCGCCAAAGCACAGTTCATATGGTGTCGTCTCAACGGATTTAGATGGTGCCCTATTTAACGTGAATGTAGCTGTCTCTAATGCATAACCCGAAAACAATAGTGGTAGATTAGTAAGAGATATCATAGATCGCACCATATCTAATAAAGTACAGTTATGGCATTCGGACACACCATTACACTGTGGTGTTCCTGGTGGCGTGAGTAGTGAAACTATTTCACATTGTTTTAACTGAAGGCCAAACTCTTAACTCAAATATTTTACCTCTGCGATCACATCGTATAAACTTTTATTTTCTTGTTACGATGATTCTCCACTTCACTCTGAAATTCTTTGAACTTTTCAAATGTTTCAAACTTGTGTTTCATTAAGTAGATATACCCATATCTGCTCAAAACATCTGTGAAGGTCAGAAAATAATGATACTTGCCGTGAGCCTTAACACTCATCGGACCGCATACATCAGTATGTATTATTTCCAATAAGTCAGTTGCTTGTTCCATTGTTCCGGAGAACGGAGTCTTAGTCATCTTGCCCATGAGGCATGGTTCGCAAGCATCAAGTGATTCATAATCAAGTGATTCCAAAAGTCCATCAGCATGGAGTTTCTTCATGCGCTTTACACCAATATGACCTAAACGGCAGTGCCACAAATAAGTTGCACTATCATTATTAACTTTGCATCTTTTGGTTTCAATATTATGAATATGTGTATCACTACGATCGAGATCCAACGAACCATTTTCATTGGGTGTGTAACCATATAAGGTTTTATTCATGTAAGCAGAACAACAATTTATTCTCTTACTTAAATGAATAATTGTATTGCAATAAACATGATCAAATCATATTCATGCTCAATGCAAACACCAAATAACACTTATTTAGGTTCAACACTAACCCCGAAAGTATAGGGAGTGTGCGATGATGATCATATCAATCTTGGAACCACTTCCAACACACATCGTCACTTCACCCTTAACTAGTCTCTGTTCATTATGCAACTCCCGTTTCGAGTTACTACTCTTAGCAACTCTACCAGTATCAAATACCGAGGGGTTGCTACAAACACTAGTAAAATACATATCAATAATCTGTATATCAAATATACCTTTGTTCACTTTGCCATCCTTCTTATCCGCCAAATGCTTGGGGCAGTTCCACTTCCAGTGACAAGTACCTTTGAGGTAGAAGCACTTAGTCTCAGGCTTAGGACCAGACTTGGGCTTCTTCACTTGAGCAGCAACTTGCTTGCCGTTCTTCTTGAAGTTCCCCTTCTTCCCTTTGCCCTTTCTCTTGAAACTAGTGGTCTTGTCAACCATCAACACTTGTTGTTTTTCTTGATTTCTACCTTCGCCGATTTTTTGCATCACGAAGAGCTTGGGAATCGTTTCCGTTATCCCTTGCATATTATAGTTTATCACGAAGTTCTACTAACTTGGTGATGGTGACTAGAGAATTCTGTCAATCACTATTTTATCTGGAAGATTAACTCCCACTTGATTCAAGCGATTCTAGTACCCAGACAATCTGAGTACATGCTCACTGCTTGAGCTATTCTCCTCCATCCTTTAGCTATAGAACTTGTTGGAGATTTCATATCTCTCAACTCGGTTATTTACTTGAAATATTAACTTCAACTCCTGGAACATCTCATATGGTCCATGACGTTCAAAACGTCTTTGAAGTCCCGATTCTAAGCCGTTTAAGCATGGTGCACTCAACTATCAAGTAGTCATCATATTGAGCTAGCCAAACGTTCATAACGTCTGCATCTGCTCCTGCAATAGGTCTGTCACCTAGCGGTGCATTAAGGACATAATTCTTCTGTGCAGCAATGAGGATAATCCTCAGATCACAGATCCAATCTGCATCATTGCGACTAACATCTTTCATCTTAGTTTTCTCTAGGAACATATCAAAAATAAAACAGGGGAGCTAAACGCGAGCTATTGATCTACAACATAGATATGGTAATACTACCAGGACTAAGTTCATGATAAATTTAAGTTCAATTAATCATATTACTTAAGAAGTCCCACTGAGATAGACATCCCTCTAATCCTCTAAGTGATCACGTGATCCAAATCAACTAAACCATGTCCGATCATCACGTGAGATGGAGTAGTTTCAATGGTGAACATCACTATGTTGATCATATCTACTATATGATTCACGCTCGACCTTTCGGTCTCCGTGTTCCGAGGCCATATCTGTTATATGCTAGGCTCGTCAAGTTTAACCTGAGTATTCCGCGTGTGCAACTGTTTGCACCCGTTGCATTTGAACGTAGAGCCTATCACACCCGATCATCACGTGGTGTCTCAGCACGAAGAGCTTTCGCAACGGTGCATACTCAGGGAGAACACTTATACTTTGATAATTTTGTGAGCGATCATCTTATAATGCTGCCGTTAAACAAAGCAAGATAAGATGCATAAAAGATAAACATCACATGCAATCAATATAAGTGATATGATATGGCCATCATCATCTGGTGCTTGTGATCTCCATCTTCGAAGCACTGTCATGATCACCATCGTCACCGGCACGACACCTTGATCTCCATCGTAGCATCGTTGTCGTCTCGTCAATCTTATGCTCCCACGACTATCGCTACCGCTTAGTAATAAAATAAAGCATTACAGGGCGATTGCATTGCATCCAATAAAGCGACAACCATATGGCTCTTGCCAGTTGCCAACTTCGGTTACAAAACATGATCATCTCATACAATAAAATTTGGCATCATGTCTTGACCATATCACATCACAACATGCCCTGCAAAAACAAGTTAGACGTCCTCTACTTTATTGTTGCAAGTTTTACGTGGCTGCTACGGGCTTAGCAAGAACCGTTCTTACCTACGCATCAAAACCACAACGATAGTTTGTCAAGTTGGTGCTGTTTTAACCTTCGCAAAGACCGGGCGTAGCCACACTCGGTTCAACTAAAGTTGGAGAAACTGACACCTGCCAGCCACCTGTGTGCAAAGCACGTCGGTAGAACCAGTCTTGCGTAAGCGTACGCGTAATGTCAGTCCGGGCCGCTTCATCCAACAATACTGTCGAACCAAAGTATGACATGCTAGTAAGCAGTATGACTTATATCGCCCATAACTCACTTGTGTTCTACTCGTGCATCTAACATCAACGCATAAAACCTGGCTCGGATGCCACTGTTGGGGAACATAGTAATTTCAAAAAAATTCCTACGCACACGCAAGATCATGGTGATGCATAGAAACGAGAGGGGAGAGTGTTGTCCACGTACCCTCATAGACCGAAAGCGGAAGCATTAGCACAACGCGGTTGATGTAGTCGTACGTCTTCACGATCCGACCGATCAAGTACCGAACGTACGGCACCTCCGAGTTCAGCACACGTTCAGCCCGATGACGTCCCTCGAACTCCGATCTAGCCGAGTGTTGAGGGCGAATTTCATCAGCACGATGGCGTGGTGACGATGTTGATGTTCTACCGACGCAGGGCTTCGCCTAAGCACCGCTACAGTATTATCGAGGTGGACTATGGTGGAGGGGGGCACCGCACACGGCTAAGAGACGATCAACTTGATCAACTTGTGTGTCTAGACGTGCCCCCTGCCCCTGTATATAATGGAGCAAGGGGGGAGGAGGCCGGCCTAGGAGGAGGGCGCGCCAAGGGGGGAGTCCTACTCCCACCGGGAGTAGGACTCCTCCTTTTCCTTGTTGGAGTAGGAGTGCAGGAAAGAGGAGGAGAGGGAGAAGGAAAAGGGGGCTACACCCCTTGTCCAATTAGGACCAGAGGGGGGGGGCGCAGGCCTCCTTCCTTTTGGCATATCTCCTCTATTCCCGTATGGCCCATATACTCCCCGGCGAATTCCCGTAACTCTCCGGTACTCCGAAAAATACCCGAATCACTCGGAACCTTTCCGAAGTCCGAATATAGTCGTCCAATATATCGATCTTTATGTCTCGACCATTTCGAGACTCCTCATCAGGTCCCCGATTTCATCTGGGACTCCGAACTCCTTCGGTACATCAAAACATATAAACTCATAATATAACTACCATCGTAGCGTTAAGCGTGCGGACCCTACGGGTTCGAGAACTATGTAGACATGACCGAGACACGTCTCCGGTCAATAACCAATAGCGGAACCTGGATGCTCACATTGGCTCCTACATATTCTACGAAGATTGAGGGAGTCCTGGATTAGGGGGTATCCGGACAGCCGGATTATATCCTTTGGCCGGACTGTTGGACTATGAAGATACAAGATTGAAGACTTCATCCCGTGTCCGGATGGGACTCTCCTTGGCAATACGGATATGTAGATCTCCTTCGTTGTAACCGACTTTGTGTAACCCTAGCCCCCTTCGGTGTCTATATAAACCGGAGGGTTTTAGTCCGTAGGACAACATACAAGCATACATAGGCTAGCTTCTAGGGTTTAGCCTCTCTGATCTCGTGGTAGATCAACTCTTGTAATAATCATATCATCAAGAATAAATCAAGCAGGACGTAGGGTTTTACCTCCATCAAGAGGGCCTGAACCTGGGTAAAACATCGTGTTCCCTGCCTCCCGTTACCATCCTCCTTAGACGCACAGTTCGGGACCCCCTACCCGAGATCCGCCGGTTTTGACACCGACATTGGTGCTTTCATTAAGAGTTCCACTGTGCCGCCGCCAGAAGGAAGGATTTCTCATCTCGTCTTTAAAGACAGTACTACTGTTGGGGGAGCTTTGGCTGTCGGCCAAACTCTCCGGCTAGGAGGTTTCATCATGACCGCCTGTTCGGCCGCCGCGCCGACGATGACTTCTCGGGTCATCGAAAACAGCCTCCACGTCAAATCGGCACTCGCCTAACAGATGGATCCAATGGAGCTCGCTCCCTTAAACGAGCTCTTGGATCGCATGGCCGCCCTGGGAGTCGCTATGGACTATGATCGGATTGGGCTTAAACCCGATCAAAGGGAGATTAACTCTCCACCGGTCACCCATCATATTGCAGTGGTGGAGGAACAATGCGGCGACCTTTCCTCTATCTTGAGGACCAACTATGTCCGGATTCCTGAGCTCTCCGAGCCAGATGCCCGTTCGTGGGAGGACAACATCCAATCCCTGAACTTAGAGTCAGGCAGCGGGCCAGGTTTATCTGGTAACACCCCGGAACCGGAACTTCCAAAATTGGAAACTCCTCGGCCCCTGGATCCCAGATCGGGTAAGGGTTCAGATTCAATTCCACCCACCCACCCAAACATAAGCGATCTTTCCCACATCACGCAAGAGCCCCAGGAAACAGTACATCACTATTGGGCCAAATTCCTCCTTGCGAAGAACAAGGTTAAGGACTGTCGCGAGGAAGACGCAATCCTATTTTCTGCAATAATTGCACGGACAAGGGAATCCTTAACGCCAGAATACAAACCCAGTCTGAAATAAAAGGGTGCATTATCACAATACACCCTGGTCAAGTACCAAAAAGCAAAAACCCTCTACAGGGCATGGAACCGTACTAGAGGGACGGCTCAACGGACCCTGCAAAATTCATAGTACAGAAGGCGCCACATCAACACATAGCCTTAGAGCATGTTGGATACTCTGGCAGGTGGCCAAAAGTGGCGAGGATCTTCTTATCCCAAATGCCACAGAGCACCATCCCGTAGATAACAATACGGTGTTAACAGTCTTTGAGACATTTGTGTCAAATAATAGGCGCAAGCGAACACTCCACAGCATGGCCGAAATCTGCCACGTAGTAGCAATAAATCCATGGAGTGACACGGCTATTACCTTCAATGCCAGTGATGAACCTAAATTTCGAACAGCCCGAGCACCAGTCGCACTGGTCCTCAGTCCAATTGTGAACGGCTTTAGACTCACCAAAGTACTCATGGACGGCGGCAGCGAATTAAACCTCATCTACGAGGAAACTCTTCAAAAAATGGAAATAGACTGGAACCGCATTGAGCAAAGTAGCACAACCTTCAGAGGAATCATACCCAGTTGGGAAGCACGATGCACTGGGAAAATCACACTAGATGTGGTATTCGGTACGCCATAGAATTATAGGTCCGAAGAAATTACATTTCAAGTGGCCCCGTTCAGCAGTGGATACCACGCCCTTTTAGGACGTGAGGCCTTCACGAGCTTCCAAGCTGTACCCATTATGGGTGCATGAAGCTCAAAATGCCTGGGCCCAACGGAATCATCACTCTCGCCAGTGATCCGGACACAACACTCCGCGCCGAAAACAAAACAGCCGCACTGGCCCTCGGGGCATTATCTGAAGCCCTCTCGAACGAGGAATTAACCACGCTATGCTCCACAATGGACAGGGACGACGTGATACTCGACAAGAGATCCAAGTCCACCTCTTTTAAACCAGCGGATGAAATAGTCAAATTCCATGTCCACCCAACGGACCCTACAAAAACAGCCTCCATCGGGGCACAGTTAAACCCCGCCGTGGACGCCGCACTACGAGAGTTCCTGCGCGAGAATTGGGACATATTCGCCTGGCACCCCTCAGACATGCTAGGAATCCCACGCAGGCTGGCCGAGCATAGCCTCAATATCCTAAAGGGATTCAAGCCGGTCAAGCAAGCTCTTCGGCATTTCTCCGAACCTAAGAGACATGCCATGGGAGAGGAACTAGCCAAGTTATTGGAGGCCAGATTCATCAGAGAGATAAAACATCCGGAATGGCTAGCAAACCTAGTGATGGTACCAAAGAAGGATAAATCCTGGCGCCTTTGTGTCGATTTCAAGGCTCTCAATAAAGCTTGACCGAAGGATCCCTTCCCCCTCCCCCGCATCGATCAAATTATCGATGCTACCGCAGGACACGAGTCATTGTGTTTCCTCGATGCATACTCCGGTTACCACCAAATCAAGATGGCGGAGTCCGACCAAGCCGCAACGGCATTCATCACACCATACGGTCCCTTCTGTTTCAACACAATGCCTTTTGGGCTCAAAAACGCCGGCGCAACATATCAACGCATGATTCAGACATGTCTAGAGAAACAAATCGGCAAAACAGTAGAGGCATACGTAGATGATGTGGTCGTCAAAACCAAGCACGTCGACTCTTTGATAGACGACTTGAGGCTCACATTCGACAACCTCCGAACATACGACATCAAGCTCAATCCGGAAAAATGCGTTTTCGGCGTACCAGCCGGAAAGCTCCTAGGTTTCATTGTCTCCAGTAGAGGTATTGAAGCTAATCAGGCCAAAATCCAAGCTTTGTCATAGTTGGCTACCCCAACAGACCTCAAACAAATCCACAAGTTAACTGGATGCATGGCGGCTCTAAGCCGCTTTATCTCCTGCTTAGGAGAAAAGGCTTTAGCCCTTTATCGCCTCCTTCGGCGCACCGAACACTTTCAGTGGACGGACGCTGCCACAGCCGGATTGGAAGAAATAAAGGCCATTTTGGCAACCAACCCAATCCTGGCTGCGCCAAACATCGGCGAACCAATGCTGTTGTACATTGCGGCAACTCATCAAGTTGTAAGCGCAATGCTCATCGTCGAACGAGAAGCTGCCGGACATAAATTCCCTCTTCAAAAGCCGGTATACTATGTATCAACTGTCCTCACTCCATGCAAATCACGATACCCACATTATCAAAAGATAGCCTATGCGGTATTCATGGCATCCCGGAAGCTGCGACACTACTTTCAAGAGTGTTCGATTACAATAGCCTCGGAAGTGCCACTTAATGATATTATAAACAACCGCGATGCTACGGGCCAGATTGCTAAATGGGCCATTGAGCTCCTCCTGTTCGACATAACATACACATCTCGACGGGCCATTAAGTCACAAGTATTG
Organism: Triticum dicoccoides; assembly: GCF_002162155.2. Taxonomy (NCBI): domain Eukaryota; kingdom Viridiplantae; phylum Streptophyta; class Magnoliopsida; order Poales; family Poaceae; genus Triticum; species Triticum dicoccoides. The sequence continues at coordinate 147,509,158 of NC_041382.1, read as the reverse complement.
GCCGACTTTGTCGCCGAATGGACGGAGACCGAACTCCCTAAAGAGTATGGCGCATACTCCAATTGGATCATGCACTTCAACGGTTCTAAAATGATGGCTGGTCTAGGGGCTGGCGTCGTCCTGACGTCCCCAATCGGAGATACCGTTCAGTACGTACTGCAAATATTCTATACAGACTCCAACAACGCAGCCGAATATGAAGCTCTGTTGCATGGTCTTCGGATGGCAGTCTCCATGGGCATTCAGCCCCTGGAGGTGCGTGGGGATTCAAACCTTGCAATATCCCAAATAAATGGAGACTTTGACGCCAAGGATCTGAAAATGGCGGCCTACCGAAACACCGTCCTAAAAAAGTCAGCTCGGTTCGAGGGGCTTGAATTTCACCATGTGGCTCGAGAAAACAATCAGGCGGTGGATATCCTCGCCCGCGTCGGCGCAAAACACGATGCGGTCCCCCCAACATCTTTCTGGAAAGGTTGTTCAAGCCATCCGTAGTATGGGAAGGGGACACCGGTAACCATAGTCCGGACCCGGCCAAAATGCCCGATATCGAATACTCTGACACAATCGGAGGCTCCGCCACCGAAATAACACCTTCAGCTCACGTAATAATGGCCATTATCGCCCCGTGGACAGAACCATTCCTGGCCTACCTAACTAGGCAGGAACTTCCGGAGGACCAAAATGAGGCATGCTGCATACTGCGGCGATCTAAGGCCTACAGGGTCCATGAGGGAGAATTGTATAAAAAAGCACTACCGGAGTCCTTCAAAGGTGCATCTCCGAAGAGGAAGGGCGGAACCTTTTGGCAGAAATCCACGCCGGACTCGGCGGTCACCATGCCGCAGCCCGGGCTCTTGTAAGCAAGGCCTTCCGTACATGATTCTATTGGACAACGGCCCGGGCAGATGCACAGGACTTGGTCCAACGTTGCGCCGGTTGCCAACTCTTTGCCAATCAAAGCCACATGCCACCCACCGCCCTCCAAACAATCCCCATTATGTGGCCCTTCGCAGTCTGGGGGCTTGACATGGTTGGACCCCTTAAAGGGGGAACCCACAAGAAAAAATACTTACTGGTCATGGTGGATAAATTCACCAAATGGATAGAGGCCAAACCTGTTAAAACAGCCGAATCCGGACCAGTGATAGACTTCATATCTGGGGTCGTACACCGTTATGGCGTCCCCCACAGCATCATCACTGACAACGGCACAAACTTCATAGCCGATGAGGTAAAACTCTGGTGTAGCAAAATGGGCATCAAGCTCGATTATGCTTTAGTCTATCACCCACAAACCAACGGTCAAGTCGAGCGAACAAACGGTGTTATAATGAGCGGCATTAAACCCAGATTACTGCATACCTTAATGGAGTTCAACACACACTGGGTAGAGGAGCTCGAATCCGTACTCTGGGGGCTGCAGACCACGTCGAATTGTAGTACCGGATATACATCCTTCTTTATGGTGTACGGCGCAGAGGCAGTCTTGCCCTGCGACATAATTCATGACTCACCTCGAGTGCGCATGTACGAAGAAAGAGAAGCTGAGCTCGATCATCAGGACAGTCTGGACACCCTGGAGGAGGAGCGCGACGTAGCCAAAGCACGTTCCGCATTTTATCAGCAACGGGCTCGCAGATACCAAATTAGAGAAGTACGGGCCAAAACTTATAACGTTGGCAAACTAATTCTACGCCTGCCGGATAAGGAAAAGAACAAGCTTGAGCCCAAATGGGAAGGTCCCTTCATTATTGACCAAGTTCTGACCGATGGAGCGTACCGACTGCGGGATGCATCGACTAGTCGACTCGAGCCGAACCCATGGAACGCGGCCAGGCTCCGAAGATTCTACGCCTAGCACCGGACTCTATGTTCGTCCCCTCCCTTTGTCCATTTTTTGCATGTACATTATCTATCTTTTTTTTCTTTCTTCCTTTCTTTTATTCTTTCTCTAGGCCTTTAAGGGCCAACTTGTGCCTCACTTGCACATTATAGATGCGCTAGCCGCGCTCATCATACCTGGGGGCTTCTTTCACAGAAGCTTAATTATTTATCTGGGCCTCAGGCCCCGCACATGTGTCATGCTTCCGCATGTACCTTTTTTCGCAATTATATGCATCGATATGACTTAAGTTTTGGCCAAGCTGGGTTGCCTGGCTCTTGTATTTATGCCCTATGTTCCCATTAATTTGGCTAGGGCATAAGGGGAGCACCTCTGCGATTGTTACTGCCGGGTCAGCCGGATGTGTACCTCAGACTGGGTGAAGCCGAAAGCTAGCGTTCTTAAGGGAATATTCGATCGGTGAACAAAAGATGATTTTTATTTATTGTCCATATCTGCCCCCAGATGTTTTTTCTGCGTTTCTTATCGCAGTCTGGACATGCACTTTAGGGCATGCTTACCCAGGGAAAGGAACCCTTAACGGAACTATTCTCCCTGGAAGATGTTTCTTACTACCCATGTAATATAACATAACTAGTTGGGCACTTGTCTGTTCAAGCACTTATGACCCGTACACCTGGTCTCCCCGCATGCCCCGGTTCTTATATAACTGCGTGGGTATTCGGATACACTTCGGACTATCGGGTCCCGAGGTTGAAGCGAAAAGGTCCGCCAAGACAAATGATCTACAATCCGGCTAGAAGGCATTATACAAGTCACTTTCATTACATAGTCATGCAGACTGACTAAATTCCTCTTCTATACCATCCAACAGGCGGTCTAGCTTACAATCCTGTTGGGAATACTTTGCGGCTAATTCTACTTGCCCATAAACTAAGCTAACGGAGATCTCTTTTCTGTCCGGCCCCACAGGTCCAACCTCGGCCATGTGATTTGGGTCTGCCTTGATATACCGCGTCTTCACCATGGCCCAGGCTTCTCTGGCACCCTGTCGGCAGGCTGATATCTTCCATAATCGGAAGCGTCGTCGTGCTCCCTTGAGCTTCTTCGCAAGCTCTGCAACGCCCTCTGGCAGGGAGACGGACGGCCACAAGGCCTGGGCAACACCCTGCATCACCTGCCGAACTTGTTCATGCAGATGTGACAGCTCAGATAGAATATCACCCGCAGACCCGGGCATTTCCTCCATGGGATGACCTGTCAGCATACCTACAGACATAACGTTGTTAGTCGGCTTCTTCGCCAAACTCCTTTATAAGGATTCGTTCAAGCACTTACTGAAAATGCCGTGCCGAAGCTGCTTATTCTCCTTCTTGGAGTCTGCAAGCTGGCCCCAAACGCCTTTTAGTTCCACGCTTAGCTTAATACTGGCATCTTGGAGATTGTTTTTCTCCCGCCTAACCTCAGTCAGCACGCGTTTGCCAGCCTCTAGCTGTCGCATAACATGCTGGTCCTCCGAACTTTCTCCGGATTCATCTGCAACATCTGTTGTTAGATCTGCAGCCATGCCGCACATTATATGGTAACCATCATTCTTTAAAGTAAATGTTACCAGCAGGTGACTTTTTCGATTCCTGCAATGCGGCCACAGCAGCCCGCAGTTGGTTCTTGCATTCCTCTAGCTCCTGTGATAGCCTAGTATTCTTCTCTGTAAGAACCTGCACAATAAAGATTATCCTGAAATCAGTTCTGCTAACTGTTTCAAGTCTCAAGGGCTACTGATACATATAAATCGTCAGATTTACTTACCCGTACATCCTTTACATACTGATCCGTGGCTCTGGCTAGACCATCTTGAGCAGCTCGGAGGTATGCCTCTCCAGAATTGAAGGCATCAAATGCCTCTGGTGAGAAACAAGCCTCACGGAGTACGGCCCGGCGGAGCCTATGATTCATGGCGCTTTCCACTTCTGAGTTTGTAGCGGATAATCTATCCACATCCTCTGTAGGGGGATTATCTGGCGCCCGCCCCATATCGGTTTCGGCCTCTATGTCCGGTCCTGGCGCCCGACTAGTGGAAGCGTGATTAGTAACATCGCCGGATATATTCCGGCGAGCGTTTTTTCTGTTAAAAAACATGGGCGTCATTATATTTCGAGAGAGACGACAACCACGGAGCGGGGTTTTTTGTCATACCTTTGCGCCGGCGTCTCCGTCCTGACCGCCTTCCTTTTTGGCCTACCCGGCCTCGGTGCCTCTTGTTGGCGAGTTGTTGCGGGTTCGGCAGGGCGTCCCGAATGCCTTCCCTGTAAAAATGCCATGTGTATATGGTGGGTGAAGTGTCTAAAAGGGGATCCTGGTTTTTGGAGTTGGGATTTTTGGTTTTTCTTACGTGCGATGCGGGGAGCAGTCCGGGATAGTCGGACATAATGGCCACCATGGCATCATCACAGCTTAACTGATAGAACTGCCGGTCTATCAGCTCCACGAATATAACCGGATCTTCTTCAAGTCCGGAGTCGAGGGCCCGGTCAGGGTCCTCTGGTTGTGGAGAAGGGCTGCGACCTCCTTTATGGCTTTTCGCAGTTCCTGCCGCAAATTGGCAAGGGGAATACTTACGACAAAGAATGCGGGAGAAATGGGAGTAGGAAGATATAACTTACCCAGCTTGGAGGATCGTACATGGAGAATCCATCTCGTGGCTTGATGCGGGTAAACTCCTCTTCCTCACCCTTGAACAATTCAGACAGAATTTTTGCTAAAGCGGCAGCATTGCCGGACCCTTACACCCGCAGCGGGTGGCATCATCCGCCCCGTTAAAATGCCACAAGGGGTGCCCATGATATTGAAGTGGTTGCACTCCCCGCATTATGCAAATCGACATAACTTCGATTACTGTCAATCCTGATCGAGCCAGTGCTTTAATCCGGTTCATGAGATAGAGGACTTCTCCATTGTCTTCCACCTGGGGGCTCCGTGGGCGCCAACTTCGGCGTTTCTTCAGAGGAGCATTGTTGAACTCAGGAAGACCCCGCCGAATAGGGTCCGGAAGGGGGATGTCCTCCATATAAAACCATTCTGAAGGCCAGCCTTCAGACGTCTTCTTCGGGGTACCGGACAGGTATCCGGTATCGGTGATGCGCCATATTTCGGCTCCGCCCACTTTATAAAGTGACCCCCTCTGTGTGCGAGGGACGAGGCAAAATAGCCTTTTCCACAGCTTGAAGTGAGCCTCACAGCCCAGGAACAACTCGCAGAGAGCAGCATAGCCGGTGATATGTAGGATAGAGGCGGGGGTGAAATTGTGTAATTGGAGGCCGTAGAACTCCAGGAGCCCACGGAGGAACGGATGAATTGGAAATCCGAGTCCTCTTAATAAATAGGGAACAAGGCAGGCCCGTCCCCCCATAGAGGGGCAGGGAAAGCTCTCCGCTCGCTCCCCGCCATTATAGGTGGCAATCCCGGCTCAAACGGGCACCATATACACCGGAGGGAGAAATCCCTTAGTCTGCAGTTCGACTAATCGACTGTGCGGGACTGAACACCTCTCCCAATCACCGGGCTTAGGGCTACGGGGGTGGGAGGAGGAGCTGCGGAGGTCGGCCATGCTAGAATGGATCTTCCCGAAACGCGCTCTGATGGATTCTTGCTGGGGGAGGATGGTATGGATTGGATCTAAGGATCCCCATCCCTTTAATAGACAATTTATTTATTTGGCTAGGGGGGTGAATGTAAAAACGCCCTGGCGCCTCGTATTCATTCGACGCATGGGAGATAGCCCTTATTGGGCATAGAATCCAAGAGGTCCAAACATTTATGTCACCGGACACTGCTTTACAAACGTTCGGAAGATGGAGAAGAACCCGCCTTGCAATGCCGAAGACAACTGTGCGCCGGACTCATTGTCATTGAAGCCTGGTTCGGGGGCTACTGAGGGAGTCCTGGATTAGGGCGTATCCGGACAGCCGGATTATATCCTTTGGCCGGACTATTGGACTATGAAGATACAAGATTGAATACTTCGTCTCGTGTCCAGATGGGACTCTACTTAGCGTGGAAGGCAAGCTAGGCAATACGGATATGTATATCTCCTCCTTTGTAACCGACCTTATGTAACCCTAGCCCCCTCCGTTGTCTATATAAACCGGAGGGTTTAGTCCATAGGACAATATACAATCATACCATAGGCTAGCTTCTAGGTTTTAGCCTCTCCAATCTCGTGGTAGATCAACTCTTGTAATACTCATATCATCAAGAATAAATCAAGCAGGACGTAGGGTTTTACCTCCATCAAGAGGGCCCGAACCTGGGTAAAACATTGTGTTCCCTGCCTCCCGTTACCATCCGCCTTAGATGCACAGTTCAGGACCCCCTACCGGAGATCCGCCGGGTTTGACACCGACAAAGATCTTTATCAGTCGGACCGCATAACAACATACGTTGTTCCCTTTTTCATCGGTATGTTACTTGCCCGAGATTCGATTGTCGTCATCTCAATACCTAGTTCAATCTCGTTACCAGCAAGTCTCTTTACTCGTTCTGTAATACATCATCCCGCAACTAACTCATTAGTTGCAATGCTTGCGAGGCTTATGTGATGTGCATTACCGAGAGGGCCTAGAGATACCTCTCCGACAATCGGAGTGACAAATCCTAATCTCGAAATATGCCAACCCAACAAGTACCTTCGGAGACACCTGTAGAGCACCTTTATAATCACCCAGTTACGTTGTGACGTTTGGTAGCACACAAAGTATTCCTCTGGTAAACAGGAGTTGCATAATATCATAGTCATAGGAACATGTATAAGTCATTGATAACCCACAAGTATAGGGGATCACAACAGCTTTCGAGGGTAGAGTATTCAACCCAAATTTGTTGATTCGACACAAGGGGAGCCAAAGAATATTCTCAAGTATTAGCAGCTGAGTTGTCAATTGAACGACACCTGGAAACTTAGTATCTGCAGCAAAGTGTTTAGTAGCAAAGTAATATGATAGTGGGTGTAGCGGCAACAAAAGTAAAGACAGCAAAAGTAATGTATTTGTTATTTTGTAGTGATTGTAACAGTAGCAGCGGGAAAGTAAATAAGCGTAAACCAGTATATGGAAAACTCGTAGGCACCAGATCAGTGATGTATAATTATGCCGGATGCGGTTCATCATGTAACAGTCATAACATAGGGTGACACAGAACTAGCTCCAATTCATCAATGTAATGTAGGCATGTATTCCGTATATAGTCATACGTGCTTATGGAAAAGAACTTGCATGACATCTTTTGTCCTACCCTCCCGTGGCAGCGGGGTCCTATTGGAAACTAAGAGATATTAAGGCCTCCTTTTAATAGAGAACCGTAGCAAAGCATTAGCACATACTGAATACATGAACTCCTCAAACTATGGTCATCACCGGGAGTGGTCCCGATTATTGTCACTTCGGGGTTGCCGGATCATAACACATAGTAAGTGACTATAGACTTGCAAGATAGGATCAAGAACTCACATATATTCATGAAAACATAATAGGTTCAGATCTGAAATCATGGCACTCGGGCCCTAGTGACAAGCATTAAGCATAGCAAAGTCATAGCAACATCAATCTCAGAACATAATGGATACTAGGGATCAAACCCTAACAAAACTAACTCGATTACAGGATAAATCTCATCCAACCCATCACCGTCCAGCAAGCCTACGATGGAATTACTCACGCACGGCGGTGAGCATCATGAAATTGGTGATGGAGGATGGTTGATGATGACGACGGCGACGAATCCCCCTCTCCGGAGCCCCGAACGGACTCCAGATCATCCCTCTCAAGATGTTTTAGGGCTTGGCGGCGGCTCCGTATCGTAAAACGCGATGATTTCTTCTCTCTGATTTTTTTCTCATCGAAACTCAATATATGGAGGTGGAGTTGGAGTCAGAGACGCAACAGGGGGCCCACGAGGTAGGGGGCGCGCCCTAGGGGGGCGCCCGCCACCCTCGTGAGAAGGGTGTGGCCCCTGGTATTCATCTTTCGCGAGGATTTTTTATTGTTTTTTCTAAGATGTTCCGTGGAGTTTCAGGTCATTCCGAGAATATTTGTTTTCTGCACATAAAACAACACCATGGTAATTATGCTGAAAACAACGTCAGTCCGGGTTAGTTCCATTCAAATCATACAAGTTAGAGTCCAAAACAAGGGCAAGAGTGTTTGGAAAAGTAGATACGACGGAGAAGTATCAACTCCCCCAAGCTTAAACCCTTGCTTGTCCTCAAGCAATTCAGTTGACAAACTGAAAGATAGAAAGAAAAACTTTTACAAACTCTGTTTGCTCTTGTTGTTGTAACTATGTCAAGCTAGCATTCAAGTTTTCAGCATAAATCATAACTAACCACACTTGCAATAATTCTCAGGTCTCATCATTACTCATATCAATAGCACAATCAACTAGCAAGCCATAATAATAAATCTCGGATGACAACACTTTCTCAAAACAATCATAATATGGTATAATAAGATGGTATCTCGCTAGCCCTTTCTGAGACCGCAAAACATAAATGCAGAGCACCTTTAAAGATCAAGGACTGACTAGACATTGTAATTCATGGTAAAACAGATCCAATCATAGTCATACCCAATATAAATTAATAGTGATGAATGCAAATGATGGATGCGCTCTCCAGCTAGTGCTTTTTAATAAGAGGGTGATGACTCAACATAAAAGTAAATGGATATGCCCTTCGCAGAGGGAAGCAGGGATTTGTAGAGGTGCCAGAGCTTAGTTTTGAAATAGAGATAAATTGTATTTTGAGCGGTATACTTTCATTGTCAACATAACAACTAAGAGATGGCGATATCTTCCATGCTAAGCACATTATAGGCGGTTCCCAAATAGAATGGTAAAGTTTATACTCCCCCTCCACCAACAAGCATCAATCCATGGCTTGCTCGAAACAACGAGTGCCTCCAACATACATCAGGTCCCAGGGGGAGTTTTGTTTGCAATTAATTTTGATTTAGTTTGCATAAAGCATGGGACTGGGCATCCCGGTGACCAGCCATTTTCTCGTGAGTGAGGAGCGGAGTCCACTCCTCTTGAGAATAACCCGCCTAACACGGAAGATAAGGACAGCCTTTGTTGATACATGAGCTATTCGAGCATACAAAACAGAATGTTTATTTGAAGGTTTAGAGTTTGGCACATACAAATTTACTTGGAACGGCATGTAGATACCGCATATAGGAAGGTATGGTGGACTCATCTGGAATAACTTTGGGGTTTAAGGGATTGGATGCACAAGTAGTATTCCTGCTTAGTACAGGTGAAGGCTAGGAAAAGACTGGGAAGCGACCAACTAGAGAGCGACAACAGCCATGTACATGCATTAAAATTAATAAACATTGGATGCAAGCATGAGTAGGATATAATCCACCATGAACATAAATATCATGAAGGCTATGTTGATTTTGTTTCAACTACATGCGTGAACATGTGTCAACTCAAGTCACTTAAATCATTCAAAAGAGGATACCACCCCATCATACCACATCATAATCATCTCAATAGCATGTCGGCATACAAGGTAAATCATTATAACTCATAGCTAATCAAGTATGGCACAAGCAACTCTGATCTCTAATTGTTATTGCAAACATGTTTATTCATAATAAGCTGAATCAAGAACGACGGGCTCATCATATTTACAAAAACAAAAGAGGTCGAGTTCATACCAGCTTTTCTCATCTCAGTCAGTCCATCATATATCATCATAATTGCCTTTCACTTGCACGACCGAACGGTGTGAATAATAATAATAGTGCACATGCATTGGACTAAGCTAGAATCTGCGAGCATTAAATAAACTGGAGAAGACAAGGAAATATGGGCTCTTGGTTAAATCAACAATAATGCATATAAGAGCCACTTCAACAATTTAATTATGGTCTTCTCCTACTGACCCTCAAATAAAAGAAAAGAAATAAAACTATTTACACGGGAAAGCTCCCAACAAGCAAAAGAAGAACGGGAAATATTTTTGGGTTATCTTTTTAATTATTACTACTACAGCAGAAAATAAACTACTACTAATATTTTTTTGTTTTCTTAAGGTTTAACAAACACACAAGAAGAAAGCAAGAAAAGGAAAATAAACTAGCATGGATATTACAGTGAAAAAGTATGAGCACCGACATTTAGCAATGAGTATGTGTGAGCATAAATGTAATGTCGGTGAGAAATACGTACTCCCCCAAGCTTAGGCTTTTGGCCTAAGTTGGTCTATGACCACGGCTGGCCTAGCGGATATCCATAATAATAGTTGTTGGGGTCGTACTGTGATGAGGAAGGATAGTTGGGATCATACTGATGTGCAGCGGTTATCGCCTGCTGAGCTGCAGCATGGAGTCAAGCTGCCTCCGCTCTCCTCTTGTACTCTTCTGCCTCCTCTCTGGTAATAACATATCTTCCTTTTGTCCGTGAATCAAAGAAGGCAGGAGCAGGGAGAGTAATACGGAAAGCACGTCGTTTATCAAAAATTAAGCGATATAAGAGAGGTGATTCAGGCCTCTCGACAAACTGGTGCGAAGCCATAGAGTTATAATCTAAATATGCAGGAGGCAACTCCATATCATCCTCACGAATGTTTATTTCAAGAAAATGAGCTAAGCGGGTTGCATAAATTCCTCCAAAGAAATCTCCATTATGTCTATTATGATGCAACCTACGAGCTACAATGGCTCCCATATGATAAGATTGGTCTCCTAACACAGCACTCCTAAGAATGCTGAGATCAGGGACACACATGTGACATGCTTCATCCTTAGCATTTATGCATCTACCGATGAAAAGAGCAAAATAATGTATAGCAGGAAAGTGAATGCTCCCTATGGTAGCCTGCGTTATATCTCTGGATTCCCCCACAGTTATACTAGCAAGAAAGTTTCTAAATTCAGATTTAGGGGGATCCCTAATACTGCCCCATGATGGAAGTTCGCAAGCAGAAGTGAAATCCTCTAGGTCCATGGTATAAGATTTGTCATAAAATCAAACATGACTGAAGGAGAATTATGCAAAGATGAATACTCAAACCTCCTCACAAATGAACTTGTGAGATCATGATACGGGGGCATTTGTTAGCCTCAAAATCTTCAAGACCGGCATTGCGCAAATATGCTTTGAATTCTTCTTTAATTCCCACACGGTCTATAAAATTTTCCGACGGCCATTCGCAAGGCCATACCGGAGCGTCTCTTGGTGGATCCTCGTCAGCATCACGCATAGCAATCCCAGGTCCTTGATTCTTAGAGGAACCGCCTTGGAACATCTTCCTAAACATATTGTCTTTCTCTGAAAAATTCTGAAATTTTTAGTAACTTCAAACAAAAGTAAACCAACTTTAATAAAACTGATAGCAACTACTCCTACAAGTGCCTAGAGCCTATATCAAGCATTAGAACTACTTGGAACCATATAAATTTGACATGTAAGCTCAAGAACATGGTCACCTATGCAGCACAAATTTGCAAAGAATAAAGCACTAGAAAAAAAACTAATTGGACCAATGGAGGAGTCACATACCAAGGAACAATCACCCCAAGCAGTTTTGAGAGAGGTGCTTTGAGCAAGGAGATCGAAAATCGCAACAAAAGTGGCTGGAACTCGTGCTTGAGTTGGTTTTTCGGGTTTGTGTGAGATAGAGGAAGAAGATGGGTGCTGGGATAAGTGGAGGAGGGCCACCGTGGGCCCACGAGGCAGGGGGCGCGCCCTATACGGGGGGCGCCCACCACCCTCATGGCCAGGTGGCAGCTCCTCCCGCGGTAATTTTTGCACAGTAAATCCTCAAATATTCCCAAAAACATATTAAATTGGCATAGCATTCTGAGGACTTTTATTTTCGGGATATTTTTATATTGCACAGATAAGTCAAGAAACAGATAGAAAAATACTATTTTTACTTTATTTAATCTAAATAATAGAAAATATAGAGAGGGTACAGAAGTTTGTGCTTCTAGTTTCATCCATGTCATGCTCATAAAAAAGAATCCACTAACAAGGTTGATCAAGTCTTGTTAACAAACTCATTCTGATAATCATGAAACCGGAGAAATTTCGAATAACACTAAGTTACCTCAACGGGGATATGCACATCCCCAATAATAAGAATATCATATTTCCTTTTGATAGTAGGAAGAGGAATTCAAAACCTCCAAATATAATCGATGGAATTTTTCCAATAGAGTTGATACTATGAACTTGAGGTTCTTTTCTCGAAAAGTGTACCGTATGCTCATTACCATTAACATGAAAAGTGACATTGCCTTTGTTGCAATCAATAACAGCCCCTGCAGTATTAAGAAAAGGTCTTCCAAGAATAATATACATACTATCATCCTCGGGAATATCAAGTATAACAAAGTTCGTTAAAATAGTAACGTTTGCAACCACAACAGGCACATCCTCACAAATACCAACAGGTATAGCAGTTGATTTATCAGCCATTTGCAAAGATATTTAAGTAGGTGTCAGCTTATTCAAGTCAAGCCTATGATATAAAGAGAGAGGCATAACACTAACACCGGCTCCAAGATCACATAAAGCAGTTTTAATATAATTTCTTTTAATGGAGCAAGGTATAGTAGGTACTCCGGGATCTCCAAGTTTCTTTGGTATTCCACCCTTAAAAGTATAATTAGCAAGCATGATGGAAATTTCAGCTTCCGGTATCTTTCTTTTATTAGTAATGATATCCTTCATATATTTAGCATAAGGATTCGTTTTGAGCACATTAGTTAATCTCATACGCAAAAAGATAGGCCTAATCATTTCAGCAAAGCGCTCAAAATCCTCGTCATCCTTTTTCTTGGATGGTTTCGGAGCAAAAGGCATGGGTTTCTGGACCGAAGGTTCCCTTTCTTTACCATGTTTCCTAGCAACAAAGTCTCTTTTATCATAACGTTGATTCTTTGATTGTGGGTTATCAAGATCAACAGCAGGTTCAACTTCTACATCATTATCATTACTAGGTTGAACATCATCATGAACATCATCATTAATATTTTTACTAGGTTCATGTTCATTACCAGATTGTGTTTCAGCATCAGACATAGAAATATCATTTGGATTATCAGGTGGTTCAGCAATAGGTTCACTAGAAGTTTGCACAGTTCTATCATTTTTTCTTCTTCTTCTTTTTAGAAGAACTAGGAACATCAATATTATTTCTTTGAGAATCTTGCTCGATTCTCTTAGGGTGGCCTTCAGGATACAAAGGTTCCTGAGTCATTCTACCAGTTCTAGTAGCCACTCTAACAGCATAATCATTTTTCTTTCTATTCATTTCATCAAGCACTTCTTTTTGAGCCTTAAGTACTTGTTCTACTTGAGTGTTAACCATAGAAGCATGTTTTCTAACAAGTTTAAGTTCACCTTTAATATCAGCCATATAATCACCCAAGCGTCTAATCATATAAGTATTCTCTTTTAATTGTCTACCAAAATAAGCATTGAAGTCATCTTGCTTATACATAAAGTTATCAAACTCATCCAAGCATTGACTAGCAATTTTAGTAGGAGGGACTTCAGCTTTATCATATCTATAGAGAGAATTTACCTTTACTACCTGTGTCGGGATATTGGGATCAGGAGGTTCTTCAGTAAATAAATAATTAATATCATATGTTTCTTCAATAGGTGGTATATTAAGACCATGTATTTCTTCAATGGGAGGTAAATTCTTAACGTCTTCAGCTTTAATACCTTTTTCTTTCATAGATTTATTTGCCTCTTGCATATCTTCGGGACTGAGAAATAAAACACCTCCCTTTTTTGAAGTTGGTTTAGGAATAGGCTCAGTAATTGAAGCAGGAGATGGCTCAGGAGTTGGCTCAGGAGGTGCCCAATTATTTTCATTTGTCAACATATTATTCAATAGAATTTCAGCTTCATCCGGTGTTCTTTCCCTGAAAAGAGAACCAGCACAACTATCCAGGTAATCTCTGGAAGCATCGGTTAGTCCATATAAAAGATATCAAGTATTTCAGGTTTCTTAAGAGGATGATCAGGCAAAGCATTAAGTAACTTGAGAAGCCTCCCCCAAGCTTGTGGGAGACTCTCTTCTTTAATTTGCACAAAGTTGTATATTTACCTCAAAGCAGCTTGTTTCTTCTGAGCAGGGAAATATTTAGCAGAGAAGTAATAAATCATATCCTGGGGACTACGCACACAACCAGGTTCAAGAGAATTAAACCATATCTTAGCATCACCCTTTAATGAGAACGGAAATATTTTGAGTATATAAAGGTAACGCGATCTCTCATCATTAGTAAACAGGGCAGCTATATCATTTAACTTAGTAAGATGTGCCACAACAGTTTCAGATTCATAGCCATAAAACGGATCAGATTTAACCAAAGTAATTAAATCAGGATCAATAGAGAATTCATAATCTTTATCAGGAACACATATAGGTGAAGTAGCAAAAGCAGGGTCGGGTCTCATTTTACCTCTAAGTGATTCTTTGTTCCATTGAATTAATAACCTCTTAAGCTTATATCTATCTCTGCAAGCTAAAATAGCTAAAGAAGCATCTTGATCAAATAAATAACCCTCAGGAATAATAGGCATATTTTCATCATCGCATTCAGATTCAATAATTTCTTTTTCTCAAGCCCTAGCAATTTGTTCATCAAGAAATTCACTAAGGGGCACAGTAGTATCATGCATAGAAGCAGTTCCATCATAAGTATCATGCATAGCAGAAGTGGCATCATCAATAACATGCGACATATCAGAACGAATAGCAGAAGCAGATGTAGGTGTCGCAAACTTACTCATAACAGAAGGTGAATCAAGTGCAGAGCTAGATGGCAGTTCCTTACCTCCCCTCATAGTTGAGGGATAGATCTTGGTTTTTGGATCTCTCAAGTTCTTCATAGTGATAAGCAGATATAAATCCCAAGTGACTCAAAGAATAGAGCTATGCTCCCCAGCAACGGTGCCAGAAAAAGGTCTTGATAACCCACAAGTATAGGGGATCGCAACAGCTTTCGAGGGTAGAGTATTCAACCCAAATTTGTTGATTCGACACAAGGGGAGCCAAAGAATATTCTCAAGTATTAGCAGCTGAGTTGTCAATTCAACCACACCTGGAAACTTAGTATCTGCAGCAAAGTGTTTAGTAGCAAAGTAATATGATAGTGGGTGTAGCGGCAACAAAAGTAAAGATAGCGAAAGTAATGTTTTTGGTATTTTGTAGTGATTGTAACAGTAGCAGCGGGAAAGTAAATAAGCGTAAACCAGTATATGGAAAACTCGTAGGCACCGGATCAATGATGGATAATTATGTCGGATGCGGTTCATCATGTAACAGTCATAACATAGGGTGACACAGAACTAGCTCCAATTCATCAATGTAATGTAGGCATGTATTCCGTATATAGTCATACGTGCTTATGGAAAAAAACTTGCATGACATCTTTTGTCCTACCCTCCCGTGGCAGCGGGGTCCTATTGGAAACTAAGGGATATTAAGGCCTCCTTTTAATAGAGAACCGGAACAAAGCATTAGCACATACTGAATACATGAACTCCTCAAACTATGGTCATCACCGGGAGTGGTCCCGATCATTGTCACTTCGGGGTTGCCGGACCATAACACATAGTAAGTGACTATAGACTTGCAAGATAGGATCAAGAACTCACATATATTCATGAAAACATAATAGGTTCAGATCTGAAATCGTGGCACTCGGGCCCTAGTGACAAGCATTAAGCATAGCAAAGTCATAGCAACATCAATCTCAGAACATAATGGATACTAGGGATCAAACCCTAACAAAACTAACTTGATTACAGGATAAATCTCATCCAACCCATCACCGTCCAGCAAGCCTATGATGGAATTACTCATGCACGGCGGTGAGCATCATGAAATTGGTGATGCAGGATGGTTGATGATGACGACGGCGATGAACCCCCCTCTCCGGAGCCCCGAACGGACTCCAGATCAGCCCTCTCGAGAGGTTTTAGGGCTTGGCAGCGGCTCTGTATCGTAAAATGCGATAATTTCTTCTCTCTGGTTTTTTTCTCATCGAAACTCAATATATGGAGGTGGAGTTGGAGTCGGAGATGCAACAGGGGGGGCACGAGGTAGGGGGCGCGCCCTAGGGGGGGCGCCCCCCACCCTCATGAGAAGGGTGTGGGCCCCCTGGTCTTCATCTTTGGCGAGGATTTTTTATTGTTTTTTTCTAAGATGTTCCGTGGAGTTTCAGGTCATTCCGAGAATATTTGTTTTCTGCACATAAAACAACACCATGGTAATTCTGCTGAAAACAGCGTCGGTCCGGGTTAGTTCCATTCAAATCATACAAGTTAGAGTCCAAAACAAGGGCAAACGTTTTTCGAAAAGTAGAAACGACAGAGACATATCAGTCATGAAGAAAGCAATAGCAACAAACTAAATGATCAAGTGCTAAGCTAACGGAATGGGTCAAGTCAATCACATCATTCTCCTAATGATGTGATCCCATTAATCAAATGACAACTCATGTCTATGGTTAGGAAACATAACCATCTTCGATCAATGAGCTAGTCAAGTAGAGGCATACTAGTGACACTCTGTTTGTCTATGTATTCACACATGTATTATGTTTCCGGTTAATACAATTCTAGCATGAATAATAAACATTTATCATGATATAAGGAAATAAATAATAACTTTATTATTGCCTCTAGGGCATATTTCCTTCAAAGGAGCCATCAAGCCTAATGGCGACCACAAAGAGGAACTCTCAATGAAAGCACCAAAGTCGGTGTCAAAACCGGCGGATCTCGGGTAGGGGGTCCCGAACTGTGCGTCTAAGGCGGATGGTAATAGGAGGCTGGGGACCCGATGTTTTACCCAGGTTCGATCCCTCTTGATGGAGGTAAAACCCTACGTCCTGCCTGATTATTCTTGATAATATGAGTAGTACAAGAGTTGACCTACCACGAGATCAAAGAGGCTAAACCCTAGAAGCTAGCCTATGGTATGATTGTATGTTGTCCTACGGACTAAAACCCTCCAGTTTATATAGACACCGGAGGGGGCTAGGGTTACACAAGGTCGGTTACAAAGGAGGAGATATACATATCCGTATTGCCTAGCTTGCCTTCCACGCCAAGTAGAGTCCCATCCGGACACGGGACGAAGTCTTCAATCTTGTATCTTCATAGTCCAACAGCCCGACCAAAGGATATAGTCCGGCTATTCGGAGACCCCCTAATCCAGGACTCCCTCAGTAGCCCCTGAACCAGGCTTCAATGACGATGAGTCCGGCATGCAGTGTTGTCTTAGGCATTGCAAGGCGGGTTCTTCTCCAAATTTTGAACATTTGTTGAGCAGTGTCCGGTCCCATAAATGTTGAACCTCTTGGCTTCCACGCCCAATAAGGGCTATCTCCCACGCATCGAATGAATGCGAGGCGCTAGGGTGTTTTTACATTCGCCCCCCTAGCCAGATAAGTAAATTGTCTATTAAAGGGATGGGGATTCTTAGATCCAATCCATACCATCCTCCCCCAGCGAGAATCCATCGGAGCGTGCTTCGGAAAAATCCGCTCCAGCATGGCCGACCTCCGCAGCTCCTCCTCCCACCCCTGTAGCCCTAAGTCTAGTGGTTGGGAGAGGTGTTTAGTCCCACACAGTCGATTAGTCGAACTGCAGACCAAGGGATTTCTCCCTCCGGCATATATGGTGCCCGTCTGAGCCGGGCTCGCCACCTACAATGTGGGGAGCAAGCGGAGAGCTTCCCAAGCCCCTCTACGGGGGAGCGGGTATGCCTTGTCCCTTATTTGTTGAGGGGACTCGGATTTCTGATTCATCCGTTCCTCCGTGGGCTCCTGGAGTTTTACGGCCTCCAACTGCATAATTTCACCCTTGCTTCCATCTTACACATCGCCGGCTATGTTGCCCTCTGCGAGTTATTTTTGGGCTGCAAGGCTCATTTCGAGTTGTGGAAAAGGTTATTTTGCCTCGTCCCTCGCACATAGAATGGGTCACTTTATCAAGTGGGTGGTGCCGAAATATGGCGCATCGCAGAAACCGGATACCTGTCCGGTACTTCGAAGAAGACGTCTGAAGGCTGGCCTTCGGAATGGTTTTATATGGAGGATGTCCCCCTTCCGGACCCTGTTAGGCGGGGTCTTCCTGAGTTCAGCAATGCTCCTCTGAAGAAATGCCGAAGTTGGCGCCCACGGAGCCCCCAGGAGGAAGACAATGGAGAAGTCCTTTACCTGATGAACCGGATTAAAGCGCTGGCTCAATCGGGATTGACAGTAACCAAGGTTATGTCAATATGCATAATGCGGGGAGTGCAACCACTTCAATATCGAGGGCACCCCTTGTGGTGTTTTAACGTGGAAGATGACGCCACCCATTGCGGGCGTAAGGGTCCGGACAACGCTGCCGCTTTAGCAAAAATTATGTCCGAATTGTTCAAGGGAGAGGAAGAGGAGTTCATCCGCATCAAGCCACGGGATGGATTCTCCATGTACAACCCCCCAAGCTGGGTGAGTTATATCTCCTTACTCCCGTTCTTCCCGCATTCTTTAGCGCAGCTACTCACCTTGCCATTTTGTGGCAGGAACTGCGAAAAGCCATAAGGGAGGTCAGCAGCCCATCTCCACAACCAGAGGACCCTGACCAGGCTCTCGATGCCGGACTCGAAGTAGATCCGGTCAAATTCGTGAAGTTGATAGACTGACAGTTCTATCAATTAAGTTGTGATGACGCCATGGTGGCCATTACGAGCGACTATCCCGGACTGCTTCCTACGTCGCATGTAAGAAAAAACAAAAATCCCAACTCCAAAAACTAGGATCCCCTTTTAGACACTTCACCTACCATATACATATGGTGTTTTTACAGGGAAGGCATTCGGGATGCCATGCCGAACCCGCAGCAACTCGCCAACAAGAGGCACCGAGGCCGGGCAGGCCAAAAAGGAAGGCGGTTAGGACGGAGACGCTAGCGCAGAGGTATGACAGAAACCCCGCTCCATGGTTGTCGTCTTTCTTGAAATGTAATGACGTCCATGTTTCTTTAACAGAAAAAACGCTCGCTGGAATATGTCCGGCGAGGCTGTCGATCATGCTTCCACCAGTCGGGCTCCAGGGCAGAACATAGAGGCAGAAGCTGACATGGGGCGGACGCCGGATAGTCCCCCTACAGAGGATGCGGATAGTCTATCCGCTACACATTCAGAAGTGGAGAGCGCCATGAATCATCAGCGTCGTCGGGCCGTACTCCGCGACACTTGCTTCTCACTAGAGGCATTTGATGCCTTCAATTCTGGAGAGGCGTACCTCCGTGCTGCTCAAAGTGGTCTAGCCAGAGCCACAGACCAGTATGTAAAGGATGTACGGGTAAGAAAATCTGACGATTATATGTATCAGTAGCCCCTGAGACTTGAAATAGTTGACAGAACTGATTTAAGGATAATCTTATTGTGCAGGTTTTACAGAGAAGAATAGTCGACTGTCGCAGGAGCTGGAGGAATGCAAGACCCAACTTCGGGCCACTGTTGCCGCATTGAAGGAACCTAAAGAGTCCCCAGCTGGTAACATTTCTTTCAAAGAATGATATGCACCATATAACGTGCGGCATGGCTGCAGATCTAATAATAGATGTTGCAGATAAATCCAGAGAGAATCCGGAGGAGCAGCACGCCGTACGACAGCTAAAGGCTGGCGAACGCGTCCTGACTAGGTCAGGCGGGAGAAAAACAATCTGCAAGACGCCAATACCAAGCTGAGCATGGAACTGAAAGATGTTCGAGCCCAGCTGGCGGACTCCGAGAAGGAGAATAAGCGGCTTCAACGCGGCATATTTAGTAAGTGCTTGAACGAACCCTTAATAAAGGGGATGGCGAAGAAGCCGGCTAACAGAGTTATGTCTGCAGGTATGCTGACGGGTCGTCCCACAAAGGAGATGCCCGGGTCTGCGGGTGATCTTCTATCCGAGCTCTTACAACTGCACGAACAAGTTCGGCAGGTGATGCAAGGTATTGCCCATGCCTTGTGGCCATCCGTCTCCCTGCCAGAAGGCGTTGGAGAGCTTGTGGAGAAGCTCAAGGGAGCACGGTGACGCTTCCGATTATGGAAGATATCTGCCTGCCGTTAAGGTGCCAAGGAAGCCTGGGCCATGGTGAAGACGCGGTATACCATGGCTGACCCAAATCACATGGCCGAGGTCGGACCTGTGGGGCCCGACGGGAAAGAGATCCCCGTTAGCTTAGTCTATGGGCAAGTAGAATTAGTCGCAAAGTATTCCCAACAGGATTGTAGGGTAGACAGCCTGTTGGATGGTATAGAAGAGGAATTTAGTCAGTCTACATGACTATGTAATTAAAATGACATGTATAATGCCTTCTAGCCAGATTATAGATCATTTGTCATGGCAGACCTTTTCACTTCAACCTCGGGACCCGATAGTCCGGAGTGTATCCGAATAACCGCTCAGTTATATAAGAACCGGAGTATGCGTGGAGACCATGCGTAGGGGTCATTAGTGCTTGAACAGACAAGTGCCCAACTAGTTATGTTATATTACATGGGTAGTAAGAAACATCTTCCAGGGAGAATAGTTCCGTTAAGGGTTCCTTTCCCTGGGTACGCATGCCCTAAAATGCATGGCCGGACTGTGAGAGGAAAGCAGGAAAAAACATCTGGGGGCACATATGGAAAATGAATAAATCAAAATCATCTTTTGTTCACCGACCGAATATTCCCTTAAGAACGCTAGCTTTCGGCTTCACCCAATCTGAGGTACACATCCGGCTGACCCGGCAGTAACAATCACAGAGGTGCTCCCCTTATGCCCTAGCTGAATTAACGGGAACGTAGGGCATAAATACAAGAGCCAGGCAACCCAGCTTGGCCAAAACTTAAGTCATATCGATGTATATAATGGTGAAGAAAAGGTACATGTGGAAGAATAACACATGTGCCGGGCATGAAGCCCAGATGGATAATTAAGCTTCTGTGTAAGAAGCCCCCGGGTATAATGAGCGCGGTTAGCGCATCTATAATGTGCAAACGAGGCACAAGCTGGTCCTTGAAGGCCGTGAGAAAGAATAAAAGAATGAAAGAGAAAAAAAACAGATAATATATATTCAAAAAATGGACAGAGGAAGGAGACAAACATATAGTCTGGCGCTAGGCATAGAATCTTCGGAGCCTGGCTGGGTTCCATGGGTTCGGCTCAAGTCAATTATTCGATGCATCTCGCAGACGATACGCTCCACCGGTCAGAACTTGGTCAATAATGAAGGGACATTCCCATTTGGGCTCGAGCTTGGACTTTTTCTTCTCCGGCAGGCGTAGAACTAATTTGCCAATGTTATAAGTTTTGGCCCGTACTTCTCTGGTTTGGTATCTACGAGCCTGTTGTTGATAAAATGCGGAATGGGATTTTGCCACGTCGTGCTCCTCCTCCAGGGTGTCCAGACTGTCCTGCCGATCGAGCTCGGCTTCTCTTTCTTCGTACATGCACACTCGAGGTGAGTCATGAATTGTGTCGTAGGGCAGAACTGCCTCTGCGCTGTACACCATAAAGAAGGGTGTATATTTGGTACTACGATTTGGCGTGGTCCGTAGCCCCCAGAGTACGGAGTCGAGCTCCTCTACCCAGTGCATGTTAGACTTTGTTAAGGACCGCACTAATCTGGGTTTAATGCCGCTCATGATAAGACCATTTGCTTGCTCAACTTGATGCCCTTGTTGTTGCACCAGAGTTTTACCTCGTCGGCCGTGAAATTCATGTCATTGTCAATGATGATGCTGTGAGGGACGCCATAATGGTGTACGACCCTGGATATGAAGTCTATCACCGGTCTGGATTCGGCTCTCTTAACAGGTTTGGCTTCTATCCATTTGGTGAATTTATCCACCATGACCAGTAAGTATTTTTTCTTATGGGTTCCCCCTTTAAGGGGTCCAACCATGTCAAGCCCCCAGACCATGAAAGGCCAGGTAATGGGGATTGTTTGGAGGGTGGTGGGTGGCATATGGCTTTGGTTTGCAAAAAGCTAGCAACCGGCGCATCGTTGGACCAAGTCCTGTGCGTCAGCCCGGGCCGTCGGCCAATAAAAACCTGTACGGAAGGCCTTGCTTACAAGGGCCCGGGGTGCGGCGTGGTGGCTGCCAAGTCTGGCGTGAATTTCTGCCAAATGCTTCCGCCCTTCCTCTACGGAGATGCACCTTTGAAGGACTCCGGTAGTGCTTTTCTTATATAGCTCTCCCTCATGGACCCTGTAGGCTTTAGATCGTCGCACTATGCAGCGTGCCTCATTTTGGTCCTCGGGAAGTTACTGCCTAGTTAGGTAGGCCAGGAATGGTTCTGTCCACGGGGCGATGACGGCCATTATTACATGGGCTGAAGGTGTTATTTCGGTGGCAGAGCCTCCGATTATGTCAGAGTGTTCGGTATCAGGTGTTTTGGCCGGGTACGGACTATTGTTACCGGTGTCCCCTTCCCATACCACCGATGGCTTAAACAACCTCTCCAAAAAGATGTTGGGGGAACCGCGTCGCGTTTTGCGCCAATGCGGGCGAGGATATCCGCCGCCTAACTGTTTTCCCGAGCCACATGGTGAAATTCGAGCCCCTCGAACCGAGCTGGCATCTTTAGGATGGCGTTTCGATAGGCCACCATTTTGGGATCCTTGGCATCAAAGTCTCCATTTATTTGAGATATTGTGAAGTTTGAATCCCCACGCACCTCCAGGCGTTGAATGCCCATGGAGACTGCCATCCGAAGACCATGCAACAGAGCTTCGTATTCGGTTGTGTTGTTGGAGTCTGTATACAATATTTGCCGTACGTACTGAACGGTATCTCCGGTTGGGGACGTCAGGACGACGCCAGCCCCAAGACCAGCCAGCATTTTAGAACCGTCGAAGTGCATGGTCCAATTGGAGTATGCACCGTACTCTTTAGGTAGTTTGGCTTCCGTCCATTCGGCAACAAAGTCGGCCAATACTTGCGATTTAATGGCTCGCCGAGGTTTGTATGTTATGTCGAATGGGAGGAGCTCAATGGCCCATTTAGCAATCCGGCCCATAGCGCCGTGGTTGTTTATAATATCGTTAAGTGGCACTTCCGAGGCTACTGTAATCGAACACACTTGAAAGTAGTGTCACAGCTTCCGGGATGCCATGAATACCGCATAGGCTATCTTTTGATAATGTGGGTACCATGATTTGCATGGAGTGAGGACAGTGGATACATAGTATACCGGCTTTTGAAGAGGGAATTTATGTCCGTCAGCTTCTCGTTCGACGACAAGCACTGCGCTTACAACTTGATGAGTTGCCGCAATGTACAAAAGCATTGGTTCGCCGATGTTTGGCGCGGCCAGGATTGGGTTGGTTGCCAGTATGGCTTTTATTTCTTCCAATCCGGCTGTGGCAGCGTCCGTCCACTGAAAGTGTTCGGTGCGCCGAAGGAGGCGATAAAGGGGTAAAGCCTTTTCTCCTAAGCAGGAGATAAAGCGGCTTAGAGCCGCCACGCATCCAGTTAACTTCTGGATTTGTTTGAGGTCTGTTGGGGTAGCCAACTGTGACAAAGCTTGGATTTTGGCCTGATTAGCTTCAATACCTCTACTAGAGACAATGAAACCTAGGAGCTTTCCGGCTGGTATGCCGAAAACGCATTTTTCCGGATTGAGCTTGATGTCGTATGTTCGGAGGTTGTCGAATGTGAGCCTCAAGTCGTCTATCAGAGAGTCGACGTGTTTGGTTTTAACGACCACATCATCTACGTATGCCTCTACTGTTTTGCCGATCTGTTTCTCCAGACATGTCCGAATCATGCGCTGATATGTTGCGCCGGCGTTTTTGAGCCCAAAAGGCATTGTATTGAAATAGAAGGGGCCGTATGGTGTTATAAATGCCATTGCGTCTTGGTCGGACTCCGCCATCTTGATTTGGTGGTAGCCGGAGTATGCATCGAGGAAACACAATGACTCGTGTCCTGCGGTAGCATCAATAATTTGATCAATGCGGGGGAGGGGGAAGGGATCCTTTGGGCAAGCCTTGTTGAGGTCCTTGAAATCGACACATAGGCGCCAGGATTTGTCCTTCTTTGCTACCATCACTAGGTTTGCTAGCCAGTTCGGGTGTTTTATTTCTCTAATGAATTCGGCCTCCAATAACTTGGCTAGTTCCTCTCCCATGGCATGTCTCTTAGGTTCAGAGAAACACCGAAGAGCCTGCTTGACCGGCTTGAATCCCTTTAGGATATTGAGGCTGTGCTCGGCCAGCCTGCGTGGGATTCCTGGCATGTCTGAGGGGTGCCAGGCGAATATGTCCCAATTTTCGCGTAGGAAATCTCGTAGTGCGGCGTCGACAACGGGGTTTAACTGTGCCCCGATGGAGGCTGTTTTGTGGGGTCCGTTGGGTGGACTTGGAATTTGACTATTTCATCCGCTGGTTTAAAAGAGGTGGACTTGGATCTCTTGTCAAGTATTACGTTGAACCTGTCCACCGTGGAGCGTAGCGCAGTTAATTCCTTGGCCGAAAGGGCTTCGGATAATGCTTCGAGGGCCAATGCAGCTGTTTTGTTTTCGGCGCGGAGTGCTATGTCCGGATCACTAGCGAGAGTGATGATTCCATTGGGCCCAGGCATTTTGAGCTTCATGTACCCATAATGGGGTATGGCTTGGAAGATCGTGAACGCCTCCCGTCCTAGAAGGGCGTGATATCCACTACTGAACGGGGCCACTTGGAATGTAATTTCTTCGGACCTATAGTTCTCTGGCGTGCCGAATACCACATCTAGTGTGATTTTCCCAGCACAGCATGCTTCCCGACTGGGGATGATTCCTCTGAAGGTTGTGCTGCTTTGCTCAATGCGGTTCCAGTCTATTTCCATTTTTTGAAGAGTTTCCTCGTAGATGAGGTTTAATCCACTGCCGCCGTCCATGAGTACTTTGGTGAGTCGAAAGCCGTCCACAATTGGACTGAGGACCAGTGCAGCTGGTGCTTGAGTAGTTCGGAATTTAGGTTCGTCACTGGCATTGAAGGTGATAGTCGTGTCACTCCATGGATTCATTGCTGCTACGTGGCAGATTTCGGCGAGGCTGTAGAGTGTTCGCTTGCGCCTATTATTTGATGCGAAGGTTTCAAAAACTGTTAATACTGTATTGTTATCCACGGGATGATGCTCTGTGGTATTTGGGATGAGAAGATCCTCACCACTTTTGGCCACCTGCCGGAGTATCCAACATGCTCTAAGGCTGTGCGTTGGTATGGTATCCGTTGTGCTATGAATTTTGCAGGGTCCGTTAAGCCATCCCTCCAATATGGTTCCATGCCCTGTAGAGGGTTTTTGCTTCTTTGTAATTAACTCGGGTGTCTTATGATAGTGCACCCTTTTACCTCGGACTGGGTGTGTATTCGGAGCCTGATTATCCCAAAATTTCGTTTTGGTTTTCCAGCCACTTTCCATCGCACAGTACTTTCATACTATGGACGCCAAGTCGGTGAAGCGTGATATGTCACGGCGAATTATGGCGTTAAGGATTCCCTTGTCCGTGGAGTTATTGCAGAAAAGTGAGACTGTGTCTTCCCCGCGGCAGTCCTTAACCTTGTTCATCACAAGGAGGAATCTGGCCCAATAATGATGTACTGTTTCATGGGGCTCTTTCCTGATGTGGGAAAGATCGTTTATGTCTGGGTGGGTGGGTGGTTTTGAGTCCGAACCCCTACCCGATCTGAGACCCAGGGGCCGAGGAGTTTCCGATCTTGGAAGTTCGGATTCCGGGATGTTGCCCGATGAGTCTGGCCCGCTGCCTGACTCTAGGTTCAGGGTTTGGGTGATGTCCTCCCGTAAACGAGTATCCGGCCTGGAGAGCTCAGGAATTCGGACATAGTTAGTCCTCAAGATAGAGGGAGAATCGCCGCATTGTTCCTCCACCACCACAACATGATGGGTGACCAGTGGAGAGTTAATCTCCCTTTGATCGGGTTTAAGCCCAATCCGATCATAGTCCGTAGCGACTCCCAAGGCGGCGATGCGATCCAAGAGCTCGTTTATGGAAGAGAGCTCCATTGGATCCATCTGCTCGGTGAATTCCAAGCCGACGTGGAGGCTGTTTTTGATTACCCAAGAAGTCATCATCGGTGCAGCAGCCGAACAGGCGGTCATGATGAAACTGCCTAGCCGGAGAGTTTGGCCGACAGCTAGGGCTCCCCCGGCGGTAATCTTGTTTTTGACAACGAGATGAGGCATCCTTCCTTATGGCGACGTCACAGAGGAACTCTCAATGAAAGCACCAATGTCGGTGTCAAAACTGGCGGATCTCCGGTAGGGGGTCTCGAACTGTGCGTCTAAGGCGGATGGTAATAGGAGGCAGGGGACACGATGTTTTACCCAGGTTTGGGCCCTCTTGATGGAGGTAAAACCCTACGTCCTGCTTGATTATTCTTGATAATATGAGTAGCACAAGAGTTGATCTACCACGAGATCAGAGAGGCTAAACCCTAGAAGCTAGCCTATGGTATGATTGTATGTTGTCCTACGGACTAAAACCCTCCAGTTTATATAGACACCGGAGGGGGCTAGGGTTACACAAGGTCGGTTACAAAGGAGGAGATATACATATCTGTATTGCCTATCTTGCCTTCCACGCAAAGTAGAGTCCCATCCGGACACGGGACGAAGTCTTCAATCTTGTATCTTCATAGTCCAACAGCCCGACCAAAGGATATAGTCCGGCTGTCCGGAGACCCCCTAATCTAGGACTCCCTCAACGCTATTTAATGTGAATGTAGCTGTCTCTAATGCATAACCCCAAAACGATAGTGGTAAATCGGTAAGAGACATCATAGATCACACCATATCTAATAAAGTACGGTTACGATGTTCGGACACACCATTACACTGTGGTGTTCCAGGTGGCGTGAGTAGTCAAACTTTTCACATTGTTTTAACTAAAGGCCAAACTCGTAACTCAAATATTTTACTTCTGCGATCATCGTAGAAACTTTTATTTTTGTTACGATGATTCTCCACTTCACTGTGAAATTCTTTGAACTTTTCAAATGTTTCACACTTGTGTTTCATCAAGTAGATATACTCATATCTGCTCAAATCATCTGTGAAGATCAGAAAATAATGATACCTGCCGCGAGCCTCAATATTCATCGAACCACATACATCAGTATGTATGATTTCCAACAAATCTGTTGCTCGCTCCATTGTTCCGGAGAACGGGGTCTTAGTCATCTTGCCCATGAGGCATGGTTCACAAGCATCAACTGATTCATAATCAAGTGATTCCAAAAGTCCATCATCATGGATTTTCTTCATGCGCTTTACACCAATATGACCTAACCGGCAGTGCCACAAATAAGTTGCACTATCATTATTAACTTTGCATCTTTTGGCTTCAATATTATAAAAATGTGTATCACCACGATCGAGATCCAACAAACCATTTTCATTGGGTGTATGACCATAGAAGGTTTTATTCATGTAAACAGAACAACAATTATTCTCTAACTTACATGAATAACCGTATTGCAATAAACATGATCCAATCATATTCATGTGCAACGCAAACACTAAATAACATTTATTTTAGGTTTAACACTAATCCCGAAAGTATAGGGAGTGTGCGATGATGATCATATCAATCTTGGAACCATTTCCAATACACATCGTCACTTCACCCTTAACTAGTCTCTGTTCATTCTGCAACTCCCGTTTCGAGTTACTATTCTTAGCAACTGAAATAGTATCAAATACTAAGGGGTTGCTATAAACAAGTGTATATCAAATATACCTATGTTTACTTTGCCATCCTTCTTATTCGCCAATTACTTGGGGTAGTTCCGCTTCCAATGACCAGTCCCTTTGCAGTAAAGCACTCAGTTTCAGGCTTAGGTCCAGACTTGGGTTTTTTCACTTGAGCAGCAACTTGTTTGCCGTTCTTCTTGAAGTTCCCCTTTCTTCCCTTTGTCCCTTTACTTGAAACTAGTGGTTTTACCATCAACACTTGATGCTTTTCTTGATTTCTACCTTCGTCGATTTCAGCATCACGGAGAGCTTGGGAATCATTTCCGTTATCCCTTGCATATTATAGTTCATCACGAAGTTCTACTAACTTGGTGATGGTGACTAGAGAATTCTGTCAATCACTATTTTATCTGGAAGATTAACTCCCAGTTGATTCAAGCGATTGTAGTACCCAGACAATCTGAGCACATGCTCACTGCTTGAGCTATTCTCCTCCATCTTTTAGCTATAGAACTTGTTGGAGACTTCATATCTCTCAACTCGAGTATTTACTTGAAATATTAACTTCAACTCCTGGAACATCTCATATGGTCCATGACGTTCAAAACATCTTTGAAGTCCCGATTCTAAGCCGTTTAAGCATGGTGCACTAAACTATCAAGTAGTCATCATATTGAGCTAGCCAAATGTTCATAACATCTGTATCTGCTCCTGCAATAGGTTTGTCACCTAGCGGTGCATCAAGGACATAATTCTTTTGTTTAGCAATGAGGATAAACCTCAGATCACGGATCCAATCCGCATCATTTCTACTAACATCTTTCAACTTAGTTTTCTCTAGGAACATATCAAAAAACAGGGGATCTAAACGCGAGCTATTGATCTACAACATAGATATGCTAATACTACCAGGACTAAGTTCATGATAAATTTAAGTTCAATTAATCATATTACTTAAGAACTCCCACTTAGAAAGACATCCCTCTAATCTTCTAAGTGATCACGTGATCCAAATCGACTAAACCATAACCGATCATCACGTGAAATGGAGTAGTTTTCAACGGTGAACATCAATATGTTGATCATATCTACTATATGATTCACGCTCGACCTTTCGGTCTTAGTGTTCCGAGGCCATATCTGCATATGGTAGGCTCGTCAAGTTTAACCTGAGTATTCTGCGTGTGCAAAATTGGCTTGCACCCGTTGTAGATGGACGTAGAGCTTATCACACCCGATCATCACGTGGTGTCTGGGCACGACGAACTTTGGCAATGGTGCATACTCAGGGAGAACACTTTTTATCTTGAAATTTAGTGAGAGATCATCTTATAATGCTACCGTCAATCAAAGCAAGATAAGATGCATAAAAGATAAACATCACATGCAATCAAAATATGTGACATGATATGGCCATCATCATCTTGTGCCTTTGATCTCCATCTCCAAAGCATCGTCATGATTTCCATCATCACTGGCATGACACCATGATCTCCATCATCTTGATGTATATCAATGTGTCGTCACATGGTCGTCTCGCCAACTATTGCTCTTGCAACTGTTGCTATCGCATAGCGATAAAGTAAAGCAATTATTTGACGCTTGCATCTTATGCAATAAAGAGACAACCATAAGACTTCTGCCAGTTGCCGATAACTTCAACAAAACATGATCATCTTATACAACAACTTATATCTCATCACGTCTTGACCATATCACATCACAACATGCCCTGCAAAAACAAGTTAGACGTCCTCTACTTTGTTGTTGCAAGTTTTACGTGGCTGCTACGGGCGTAGCAAGAACCATTCTTACCTACGCATCAAAACCACAATGATAGTTTGTCAAGTTGGTGCTGTTTTAACCTACTCAAGGACCGGATGTAACCACACTCGGTTCAACTAAAGTTGGAGAAACTGACACCCGCTAGTCACCTGTGTGCATAGCACGGCGGTAAAACCAGTCTCGCGTAAGTGTACGCGTAATGTCGGTCCGGGCCGCTTCATCCAACAATACCGACGAACCAAAGTGTGACATGCTGGTAAGCAGTATGACTTATATCGCCCACAACTCACTTGTGTTCTACTCGTGCATATTACATCAACGCATAAAACCTGGCTCGGATGCCACTGTTGGGGAACGTAGTAATTTCAAAAAAATTCCTACGCACATGCAAGATCATGGTGATGCATAGCAACGAGAGGGGAGAGTGTTGTCCACGTGCCCTCGTAGACCGAAAGCGGAAGCGTTAGCACAACGCGGTTGATGTAGTCATACGTCTTCACGATCCGACCGATCAAGTACCAAACGCATGGCACCTCCGAGTTCTGCACACATTCAACTCGATGACGTCCCTCGAACTCCGATCCAGCCGAGTGTTGAGGGAGAGTTTCGTCAGCACGACGGCGTGGTGACGATGATGGTGTGCTACCGACGCAGGGCTTCGCCTAAGCACCGCTACGATATGATCAAGGTGGATTATGGTGGAGGGGGGCACCGCACATGGCTAAGAGATCAAGAGATCAATTGTTGTGTCTATGGGGTGCCCCTGGCCACGTATATAAAGGAGTGGAGGAGGGGAGGGGCCGGCCCTCTCTATGGCGCGCCCTAGGGGAGTCCTCCCACCGGGAGTAGGATTCCCCTTTTCCTAGTAGAACTAGGAGCCCTTCCATGTAGTAGGAGTACGAGGGAAGGAAAGGGAAGGGAAAAGGAGAAAGAAGGAAGGGGGCGCCCCCCTCCCTAGTCCAATTCGGACGAGCCCATGGGGAGGTGTGCGGCCACCCTTTGAGGCCTTTCTCTCCTTTCCCGTATGGCCCATTAGCATTAAGACCCAATACAAATTCCCGTAACTCCCCGGTACTCCCGAAAATACCCGAATCACTCGGAACCTTTCCGATATCCGAATATAGTCGTCCAATATATCGATCTTTACGTCTCGACCATTTCGAGACTCCTCGTCATGTCCACGATCTCATCCGGGACTCCGAACTCCTTCAGTACATCAAAACACATAAACTCGTAATATAACCGTCATCGAACTTTAAGCGTGCGGACCCTACGGGTTCGAGAACTATGTAGACATGACCGAGACATGTCTCCTGTCAATAACCAATAGCGGAACCTGGATGCTCATATTGACTCCTACATATTCTATGAAGATCTTTATCGGTCAAACCGCATAACAACATACGTTGTTCCCTTTGTCATCGGTATGTTACTTGCCCGAGATTCGATCGTCGGTATCTCAATACCTAGTTCAATCTCGTTACCGGCAAGTCTCTTTACTCGTTCCGTAATACATCATCCTGCAACTAACTCATTATTTGCAATGCTTGCAAGACTTATAGTGATGTGCATTACCGAGTGGGCCCAGAGATAGCTCTCCGACAATCGGAGTGACAAATCCTAATCTCTAAATACGCCAACCCAACAAGTACCTTTGGAGACACCTGTAGAGCACCTTTATAATCACCCAGTTACGTTGTGACGTTTGGTAGCACACAAAGTGTTCCTCCGGTAAACGGGAGTTGCATAATCTCATAGTCATAGGAACATGTATAAGTCATGAAGAAAGCAATAGCAACAAACTAAACGATCAAGTGCTATGCTAACGGAATGGGTCAAGTCAATAACATCATCCTCTAATGATGTAACCCCGTTAATCAAATGACAACTCATGTCTATGGCTAGGAAACTTAACCATCTTTGATTCAACGAGCTAGTCAAGTAGAGGCATACTAGTGACATACTGTTCGTCTATGCATTCACACATGTATTATGTTTCCGGTTAATATAATTCTAGCATGAATAATAAACATTTATCATGATATAAGGAAATAAATAATAACTTTATTATTGCCTCTAGGGCATATTTTCTTTATACTCTACCCTCGAAAACTATTGCGATCCCCTATATAGTGGGTTATCAAGACTATTTTCTGGCGCCGTTGTCGGGGAGCATATCTCTATTCTTTGAGTCACTTGAGATTTATATCTTCTTATCATTATGAAGAACTTGAAAGACGCTAAAACAAAAATATATCCCTCAACTACGAGGGGAGGTAAGGAACTGCCATCTAGCTCTGCACTTGATTCACCTTCTGTTTTGAGTAAGCTTGCGACGGCTACACCTGATATTCATTCTGACATGTCGCATGTTATTGATGATGCCACTTCTGCTATGCATGATACTTATGATAAAACTACTTCTATGCTTGATACTACTGTGCCACTTGATGAATTTCTTGATGAACAACTTGCTAGGGCTAGAGAGAATGAAATTATTGAAACTGATAATATTAATAAAAGGGATGATGAAGACTCTCCCCTAGATATGAATTACCTGTTGTGCCTGAGGGCTATGTTATGGATGAAGAAACTGCTAGAGATTTTCTTGCTTGCAATGATATGAGTGATCTTAAGAAATTTTTAGCTAAGCTGAAACAAAAAACTCTGAATGCTAGAATGAAATATGATCCTACTTATGCTGCTTTACCTATATTTGTTACTGATAAGGATTATGAATTCGCTGTTGATCCTGAGATAATAACTTTAGTTGAATATGATCCTTTCTATGGCTATGAATCTGAAACTGTTGTGGCACATCTTACTAAATTAAATGATATAGCTACCCTATTCACTAATGATGAGAAAACTCGCTATTTTTGTATCCTTAAGATATTTCCGTTCTCATTAAAGGGTGATGCTAAGATATGGTTTAATTCTCTTGATCCTGGTTGTGTGCGTAGTCCCCAAGATATGATTTATGACTTCTCTACTAAATATTTCCCCGCTCATAAGAAACAAGCCGCTTTAAGGGAAATATATAATTTTGTGCAAATTGAAGAAGAGAGTCTCCCACAAGCTTGGGGGAGGCTTCTCCAATTATTTAATGCTTTGCCTGATCATCCTCTCAAGAAAAATGAAATACTTGATATCTTTTATAATGGACTAACCGATGCTTCCAGAGATCACCTGGATAGTTGTGCTGGTTGTGTTTTCAGGGAAAGAACACCAGATGAAGCTGAAATTCTATTGAATAATATGCTGACTAATGAAAATAATTGGACACTTCCTGATCCAATTCTTGATCCAACTCCTGAGCCAACTCCGAAGAAAAGGGGTATTCTATTTCTCAGTCCTGAAGATATGCAAGAGGCAAAGAAACCTACGAAGGAAAAGGGTATTAAAGCTGAAGATGTTAAGAATTTACCTCCTATTAAAGAAATACATGGTCTTAATTTACCGCCTATTGAAGAAACATATGGTCCTGATAACCCGACACAGGTAGTAAAGGTAAATTCTCTCTATAGATATGATAAAGCTGAAATCCCATTTACTAAGTTTTCTAGCCCATGCTTGGATGAGTTTGATGACTTTATGGTTAAACAAGAAAACTCCAATGCTTATTTTGGTAGAGAATTAAAACGCAATGCTGATATGCTTGAACACTTGGGTGATTATATGGCTAATGTTAAAGGTGAACTTAAACTTATTAGTAAACATGCTTCGATGGTTACCACTCAAGTAGAACAAGTACTTAAAGCTTAGAATGATTTGCTCAATGAATTAAATAGTAAGAAAAATGATAATGCTATTATAGTTATGACTAGAGGTGGTAAAATGACTCAGGAACCTTTGTATCCCGAGGTCCATCCTAAGAGAATTGAGCATGATTCTCAGAGAAATATTGTTGATGCACCTAGTCCTTCTAAGAGGAAGAAAAGGGAAAATGATAGGACTTTGCATGCTTCTAGTGAACCTGTTGTAGACACACTTGAGAATCCCAATGACATTTCTATTTCTGATGCTGAAACACAATCTGGTAATGAACATGAATCTAGTAATAATGTTAATGATGATGTTCATGTTGATGCTCAACCTAGCAATGATAATGGTGTAGAGATTGAACCTGATGTTGATCTTGATAACCCACAATCAAAAAATCAACGTTATGATAAGAGAGACTTTGTTGCCAGGAAGCACGGTAAGGAAAGAGAACCATGGGTTCAGAAACCCATGCCTTTTCCTCCTAAACCATCCAAGAAAAAGGATGATGAGGATTTTGAGCGCTTTGCTGAAATGATTAGACCTATCTTCTTGTGTATGCGTTTGACTGATATGCTCAAAATGAATCCGTATGCTAAGTATACGAAAGAAATTGTTACTAATAAAAGAAAGATACGGGGAGCTGAAATTTCCACCATGCTTGCTAATTATACTTTTAAAGGTGGAATACCTAAGAAACTAGGGGATTCCGGAGTACCAACTATACCATGCTCCATTAAAAGAAACTATGTTAAAACTGATTTATGTGATCTTGGAGCCGGTGTTAGTGTTATGCCTCTCTCTTTATATTGTAGACTTGATTTGAGTAAGTTGACACCTACTGAAATATCTTTGCAAATGGCTGATAAATCAACTGTTATACCTGTCGGTATTTGTGAGGATGTGCCTGTTGTGGTTGCAAACGTTACTATTTTAACAGACTTTGTTATTCTTGATATTCCCGAGGACGATAGTATGTCTATTATTCTTGGAAGACCCTTTTTGAATACTACAGGGGCTGTTATTGATTGCACCAAAGGCAATGTCACTTTTCATGTTCATGGCAATGAGCATACGATACACTTTCCGAGGAAACAACCTCAAGTCCACAGTATAAACTCTATTGGAAAAATGCCATCGATTACTTTTGGAGGTTTTGAATTTCCTCTTCCTACTATCAAGAAGAAATATGATATTCTTATTGTTGGGGATGTGCATATCCCCGTTGAGGTAACCTAGTGTTATTCGAAAATTCTCTGGTTCCATGTTATTCGAAATGAGTTTGTTAACAAGATCTGATCAACCTTGTTAGTGGATTCCTTTTGATGAGCATGAGATGAATGAATTTAGAAAATACAACTCTCTGTACCCTCTTTTTACTTTCTGTTATTTATATTAAATAAAGCAAAAATAGTAATTTCTGTCTGTTTTCTGAATTATCCTTGCAATAAAAAAATACCCCGAAAATAAAAGTTCTCCAAATGCCCTGAAAATTAAATATGGTTTTTTCTAGAATATTTGAGAATATCTGGCACTGAGAACACAGCAGGGGGAGAAAGCACCTGGCCACGAGGGTGGAGGGCGCGCCCTACCTCCCTGGGCGCGCCCCCCTGCCTCGTGGGCCCACGGTGCCTCCCCTCCACTTATTCCAGCTACCAAACACTCCTTCTTCCTCCCACAAACACCACTAACCAGCTCAAACCCAAGTCTAAGCTCATTTTGCTGTCATTTTCGATCTCCTTGCTCAAAGCACCTCTCACAAATCTACTTTGGGGAATTGTTCCTTGGTATGTGACTCCTCCAATTGTCGAATTAGTTTTTGTTCTAGTGCTTTATTCATTGCATATTTTTGCTGCTTAGATGACCCTGTTCTTGAGCTTGCATAGCAAATTTGTGTGGTCAAAAATAGTTTTGATGCATGATATTGCCCCTAGGCACTTGTAGGAGTAGTTGCTATCAATATTGTTGAGTTTGGTTCACTTTTATTTTGAATTTACTAAAAATTTCAGAAATTTTCGGAAAAAGATGAAGAGTTTTTTGAGGGGCTCATCGAGCCGAAGCTCGAAGGATAAGCAAAGTGAGGAGGATAAGAGGCCCAAATATAATCTCCCTCGCACCATGGAAGTTCGGCCGTGTGAATGGCCTTGTGATAATTTCTTGAGAGTAGCCGGGATTTATGATGATTTCTATGAATTGGATGAGAATGCACGCCTCACTGCCTTCCTCCATGACCAACATGAACAATATCTCTTACTCACCAATATCTTTGTAAAAAACTTTCATTTCCATGCTAGGAGCTCACCACCTACGGTGGAATTTTATTTATATGATGAGCATAAGGAGATGTCACTTCAAGATTTTTGTCGGGTTTGTTTGATCCCTTTCGAGGGCAGCGTAGAGGAACCACATCATGACGATGTGGATGGGTTTATTGATATCATTACTATAGGGGAAACGAGGAAGGTTTCCGACACACGAATTACTAGCATACACTTTCCTGTTCTACGTTAGTTTGCTATATTTGCTAGTAGATGTTTAATTGGGCATGAAAACTGTGGAAACCTAAGTGCCCCTGATATTGTTATTTTGTGCCATGCCTTATTTCGTGATGACACATTCAGTATGGGCGCTATTATTGCAAAGCAGTTAAATCTTAACCGTCCTAAGGGCCCCGTCCTTGGAGGCATCTTCGCCTCGCGCCTCGCTGCACGTTTTAACATACCTATTAGGCATTATGAGAAAGAAGAAAAAATGTTGCCTCATGTTTATTTAGATTATAAGAGTATGGTAGCACATGATTTTATTGTTAAGAATAGGGAAAAGGAGCTTAAGTACAAATTAATATTTGGTAAAAAATCATCCTGAGACTATTACCTTGCCTGCTCCTTCCTTGTTTGATTTATCTGCAGGCAAGTATCTCGTTACTTTGGAGGCCATCCACGCCTACCGGAACCCTACATCAGCTACAGAGCCAGAGCTGGAACCACAATTTGATCCTCCATGGCAGTCTGATTATCAGTGGGATCCGGAGGTGATTGCCAATCAGTGGCAATCCAAGGCTTCTTCACAGTATGACCCCAGCTACAACTTTGGATATCCGCCAGGCCAGCCGTGGCCATAGACCAACTTAGACCAAAAGCCTAAGCTTGGGGGAGTACGTATTTCTCACCGACATTACATTCATGTTCACACACTCATTGCTAGTTGTCGGTGCTCATACTTTTTCACTGTATCATCCATGCTAGTTTATTTTCCTTTTTATGTTTTCATCTTGTGTGTTTAATAAACCTTAAGAAAAACAAAAAAAATAGTTGTAACTTTCAATTAGTTTAGTTTCCATGCTTGTAGTAGTAATTAAAAAGAAAAACCAAAAAGATTTCTCATTCTTCTTTTACTTGTTGGGAGCTTTCCCGTGTAAATAGTTTTATTTCTTTTCTTGTTCTTTGGGGGTCGAGAGGAGAAGACCATAATTAAAATGTTAAGTGGCTCTTATATGCATTATCGTTGATCTGACAAAGAGCCCATATTACCTTGTCTTCTTTCTTGAATTGAATGCTTGCAGATTCTAGCTTAGTCCAATGCACGTGCACTACTATTATTATCCACCCTATTCGGTCGTGCAAGTGAAAGGCAATAATGATGATTATATGATGAACTTATTAAGATGAGAAAAGCTGGTATGAACTCAACCTCTCTTTCTTTTGTAAATATTATTAGTTCACCATTCCTGATTCAGCCTATTATGAATACCACATGTTTGCAATGACAATTAGAGATTATAGTTGCTTATGCCATGCTTAATTAGCTAGGAGCTTATAATGGTTTGCCTTGCGTGCCAACATGCTATTAAAATAGTTGTGATGTGGTATGATAGGGTGGTATCCTCTTTTGAACGATTCGAGTGGCTTGACTTGGCACATGTTCATGCATGTAGTTGAAACAAAATCAACATAGCCTCTATGATATTTATGTTCATGGTGCATTATATCGTACTCATGCTTGCATTCGGTGTTGATTAATTTTAATGCATGTTCATGACTGTTGTTGCTCTCTAGCTGGTCGCTTCCCAGTCTTTTGCTAGCCTTCACTTGTACTAAGTGGGAATACTGCTTGTGCATCCAATTCCATAAACCCCAAAGTTATTCCATATGAGTCCACCATACCTACCTATATACGGTATCTACCTGCCATTCCAAGTAAATTTGTATGTGCCAAACTCTAAACCTTCAAATAAATATCATGTTTTGTATACTCGAATAGCTCATGTATCAACTAGGGCTATCCGTATCTTCCATGTTAGGCGGGTTATTCTCAAGAGGAGTGGACTCCGCTCCTCACTCATGAGAAAATGGCTGGTCACCGGGATGCCCAGTCCCATGCTTTATGCAAATCAAATCAAAATAACTGCAAACAAAACTCCCCGGGACTCTTGTTAGTTGGAGGCACTCGTTGTTTCAAGCAAGCCATGGATTGATGCTTGTTGGTGGAGGGGGAGTTTAAACTTTACCATTCTGTTTGGGAACCGCCTATAATGTGTGTAGCATGGAAGATATCGCCATCTCTTGGTTGTTATGTTGAAAATGAAAGTATACCGCTCAAAATATTATTCATATCTATTTCAAAACCGAGTTCTGGCACCTCTACAAATCCCTGCTTCCCCCTGCGAAGGGCCTATCTATTTACTTTTATGTTGAGTCATCATCCTCTTATTAAAAAGCAACAGTTGGAGAGCACCGCTGTCATTTGCATCCATTACTATTAGTTTACATTGAGTATGACTTGACTGGATCTCTTTTATCATGAATTACAATGTCAAGTCAGTCCTTGATCTTTAAAAGTGCTCTGCATTTATGTTTTGCGGTCTCAGAAAGGGCTAGCGAGATACCATCTTGTTATATCATATCATGATTGTTTTGAGAAATTGTTGTTGTCTGAGATTTATTATTATTGCTCGCTAGTTGATTATGCCGTTGATATGAGTAAACATGAGACCTAAATGTTATTGTGAATATGGTTAGTTCATAATCTTTGCTAAAAACTTGAATGCTGGCTTTACATATTTACAAGAAGAAGAGCAAACAGAGTTTGTAAAAGTTTTTCTTTATCACTTTTAGTTTATCAACTGAATTTCTTGAGGACAAGCAAAGGTTTAAGCTTGGGGGAGTTGATACGTCTCCGTCGTATCTACTTTTCCAAACACTTTTGGCCTTGTTTTGGACTCTAACTTGCATGATTTGAATGGAACTAACCTGGACTGACGCCGTTTTCAGCAGAATTGCCATGGTGTTATTTTTGTGCAGAAATAAAAGTTATTGGAATGACCTGAAAATCAACGGAGAATTATTTTGGAATATATAATAAACATTGGAAGGAAGATCCACGTCAGGGGTGCCCCACCTATCCACGAGGGTGGGGGCGCGCCCCCTGCCTCGTGGCCCCCCTGACGCTCCATCGACCTCAACCTCGACTCCATATATTCACTTTCGGGGAGAAAAAAATGAGGGAGAAGGATTCATCGTGTTTTACGATACGGAGCCGCCGCCAAGCCCAAAACTCTCTCGGGAGGGCTGATATGAAGTCTGTTCGGGGCTCCGGAGAGGGGAATCCGTCGCCATCGTCATCATCAACCTTCCTGCATCAGCAATTTCATGATGCTCACCTCCGTGCATGAGTAATTCCATCGTAGGCTTGCTGGACGGTGATGGGTTGGATGAGATTTATCATG
The DNA here is from genome assembly GCF_002162155.2 of Triticum dicoccoides. Taxonomy (NCBI): domain Eukaryota; kingdom Viridiplantae; phylum Streptophyta; class Magnoliopsida; order Poales; family Poaceae; genus Triticum; species Triticum dicoccoides. Next base: position 147,470,277 of record NC_041382.1, on the reverse strand, counting down.
TAATCGAGTTAATTTTGTTAGGATTTGATCCCTAGTATCCACTATGTTCTGAGATTGATGTTGCTATGACTTTGCTATGCCTAATGCTTGTCACTAGGGCCCGAGTGCCATGATTTCAGATCTGAACCTATTATGTGTTCATCAATATATGAGAGTTCTTGATCCTATCTTGGAAGTCTATAGTCACATATTATGTGTTATGATCTGTTAACCCCAAAGTGACAATAATCGGGATACTTACCAGTGATGACCATAGTTTGAGGAGTTCATGTATTCACTATGTGCTAATGCTTTGTTCCGGTATTCACTATAAAAATAAAGAATGAGTTCATTACGGTACCTTGAAGTGGTGTTTTGTTTTCTTTCGCTAATGGAGCTTACGAGTTTTCTGTTAAGTTTTGTGTTGTGAAGTTTTCAAGTTTTGAGTAAAGATTCAATGGACTATGGAATAAGGAGTGGCAAGAGCCTAAGCTTGGGGATGCCCCGGAAGGCATCCCCTCTTTCGTCTTCGTTCATCGGTAAATTTAGTTGGAGCTATATTTTTATTCACCACATGATATGTGTTTTGCTTGGAGCGTCATTTTATTTTATTTAGTTTTGCTTGATGTTTAAATAAAATACCAAGATCTGAAATTCTTAAATGTTAGAGAGTCTTCACATAGTTGCATAATTATTTGACTACTCATTGATCTTCACTTATATCCTTCGGAGTAGTTTGTTGTTGCTCTAGGTCTTCACTTATATCCTTTTAGAGCACGGTGGTGGTTTTATTTTATAGAAACAGATGAACTCTCATGCGTCACTTATATTATTTTGAGAGTCCTAAACATCATGGTAATTTGCTTTGGTTATGAAATTAGTCCTAATATGATGGGCATCCAAGATGGATATAATAAAAACTTTCATATAAAGTGCATTGAATACTATGAGAAGTTTGATACTTGATAATTATTTTGAGATATGGAGATGGTGATATTAGAGTCGTGCTAGTTGAGTAGTTGTGAATTTGAGAAATGCTTGTGTTAAAGTTTGTGATTCCCGTAGCATGCACGTATGGTGAACCGTTATATGATGAAGTCGGAGCATGATTTTTTTATTGATTGTCCTCCTTATGAGTGGCGGTCGGGGACGAGCGATGGTATTTTCCTACCAATCTATCCCCCTAGGAGCATGCGTGTAGTACTTTGTTTCGATAACTAATAGATTTTTGCAATAAGTACTTGAGTTCTTTATGACTAATGCTGAGTCCATGGATCATACACACTCTCACCCTTCCACCATGCTAGCCTCTCTAGTACCGCGCAACTTTCGCCGGTACCTTAAACCCACCATATACATTCCTCAAAACAGCCACCATACCTACCTATTATGGCATTTTCATAGCCATTCCGAGATATATTGCCATGCAACTTTCCACCGTTCCGTTTATTATGACATGATTCATCATTGTCATATTGCTTTGCATGATCATGTAGTTGACATCGTATTTGTGGCAAAGCCACCTCTCATAATTCTTTCATACATGTCACTCATGCATCATTGCACATCCCGGTACACCGCCAGAGGCATTCATATAGAGTCATACTTTGTTCTAGTATCGAGTTGTAATCATTGAGTTGTAAATAAATAGAAGTGTGATGATCATCATTAATAGAGCATTGTCCCCAAAAAAGAGAAAGGCCAAATAAAAAAGAAAGTCCAAATAAAAAAATAAAATTAAAATTAAAAAAGGGACAATGCTACTATCCTTTTTTCCACACTTGTGCTTCAAAGTAGCACCATGATCTTCATGATAGAGAGTCTCTTGTTTTGTCACTTTCATATACTAGTGGGAAATTTTCATTATAGAACTTGGCTTGTATATTCCAACAATGGGCCTCCTCAAGTGCCCTAGGCCTTCGTGAGCAAGCAAGTTGGATGCACACCCACTTAGTTTTTTTTGTTGAGCTTTCATACATTTACAGCTCTAGTGCATCCATTGCATTGCAATCCCTACTCACTCCCATTGATATCTATTAATGGGCATCTCCATAGCCCGTTGATACGCCTAGTTGATGTCAGACTGTCTTCTCTCTTTTTGTCTTCTCCACAACCACTATTTTATTCCACCTATAGTGCTATGTCCATGGCTCATGCTCATGTATTGCGTGAAGATTGAAAAAGTTTGAGAACATCAAAAGTATGAAACAATTGCTTGGCTTGTCATCGGGGTTGTGCATGGTTTAAATACGTTGTGTGGTGAAGATGGAGCATAGCCAGACTATATGATTTTGTAGGGATAGCTTTCTTTGGCCATGTTATTATTAGAAGACATGATTACTTTGTTAGTATGCTTGAAGTATTATTATTTTTATGTCAATATTAAACTTTTGTCTTGAATCTTATGGATCTGAATATTCTTGCCACAATAAAGAGAATTACGTGAATAAATATGTTAGGTAGCATTCCACATCAAAAATTCTGTTTTTTTTATCATTTACCTACTCGAGGACGAGCAGGAATTAAGCTTGGGGATGCTGATACGTCTCCAACGTATCTATAATTTTTTTTGTTTCATGCTATTATATTATCAACCTTAGATGTTTTATATGTATTTATATGCTATTTTATATGATTTTTGGGACTAACCTATTAACCTAGAGCCCAGTGTCAGTTTCTGTTTTTTTCTTGTTTTAGAGTATCGCAGAAAAGGAAAATCAAATGGAGTCCAATTGACCAGAAACTTCACGGAACTTATTTTTCGACCAAAAGAAGCCCACAGAGTATCGGAGTTGGACTAGGAGAGTCCCGGGCTGCCCACGAGGGTGGGGGCGCGCCCCCTGCCTCGTGGACAGCCCGGAGGTCCACCGACGTACTTCTTCCTCCCATATATACCCATATACCCTAAAACTATCGAGGAGAAGAACAGATCGGGAGTTCCGCCGCCAGAAGCTTCCGTAGCCACCAAAAACCAAGCTAGACCCATTCCGGCACCCTGTCGGAGGGGGAAATCCCTCTTCGGTGGCCATCTTCATCATCCCGGTGCTCTCCATAACGAGGAGGGAGTAGTTCTCCCTCGGGGCTGAGGGTATGTACCAGTAGCTATGTGTTTGATCTCTCTCTCTTTCTCGTGTTCTTGAGGTGGTACGATCTTGATGTATCGCGAGCTTTGCTATTATAGTTGGATCTTATGATGTTTCTCCCCCTCTACTCTCTTGTAATAGATTGAGTTTTCCCTTTGAAGTTATCTTATCGAATTGAGTCTTTAAGGATTTGAGAACACTTGATGTATGTCTTGCGTGCACTACTAGGAAAATGCTTACTAGTAGCGCCGGTTTTTGTGCTACCAGTAGCGCTGGCACCAGCGCTACTGCTACGACGCTACAGCTATTTTGTAGCAGCAGTGTGTTTTTAGGCCAGCGCTACTGGTAAGTTCAACTACCAGTGGCGCGTTTTTATGCTAGCGCTACTGGTAAGTTCAACTACTAGTAGCGCATTTTTAGGCCAGCGCTACTGCTAACTTTTAGGCTTTTTTTAGCATTTTGGCGATGTACACGTTCAAACAGATATATCTTTTATACAATAACAACTCATCATGAACTAGTATGTTTAAATAGCATATTCATTACCACTTACCATCACCATCAAGCAATGTTCGTCAATGAGACATCATATAACAAGTTGGTCACTAGTCATAATCACAACTCCTCCTCCTCATCATCATCATCAACTCTAACACATTGTAGCACATAATAACACATTCTAGCTACGACCTACTCCTCTCATAGGACCTACTCTACCCTCTCTTAGGTAAAATATCATAAAACAAGATAGGCATTTTGACGCTGCATTAAGGAAAATTGACTCTCCATAATAAAGAACGGAGATCATCTTATCTCCAAGTCTTTGCCTACGCACAATGTTGCTTCCAAGTAGCTCTCTATGATGGTTCAAACATTTTTTGAAATCATCAATTATCATGGCTTCCTCGCTTTTAGAAATCCGGTATGGACGGGAGTGATGTGGATACTGCGGCTGACCTGGATGTGGTGGCCGTAAGCTCATAACATTAACGCGACCTCTCGTCAACATCAGATGAGGCACACAATCCATCGGGGTTTTCTGTTCAAAAACATAGTAATAACTTTGTAGTTAGCAATATAGTTTAGTTTTAGAAGAATTTATGCAAAAGATGCACGGATGTCGTAATAGTAGAAAATCTTACCATGATATCTCCATTGATGTTACCGTAGTTCAACACGTGCACTAGTAGCACGTATTGACCATAATGTGGAGGAGTTTGATAATAGCTATTGTAATTCTCAATATCAGTAAAAAATGCGATAAGACCATCTTGCTCCTTATAAGTTAATTGTGCTTCATCATTGTAGTAGTAGGTTCTGTCTAGCATTTTCCGTACATTTTTTGAAGAATGAAAATAAGCTGTCAATGAAAATAAACTGTCAAATATTTTGAAATAAACAATATAAGTTACTTAGTAAATATGTTTAAAAAACTCACACAGCGGTAGAACTGGAAGCGTGTCAACAAGGACCCAAATGGTCATATCATTTTCGTTGATGTCAGGATCACCAAGATCGAAGGTGAGAAGCATACCCTCATGAAAATCATATGCCTTGCAAAGGGCTTCCCAATTCAGGCAACCAAAATTGGATGAGTTCACAGAATTGTATAGATTTACAGCAAAATCATAACCATGATAGGTCCTTTGTTGAATTATCTTTGTCTCCATTCTTTCACGATCTTCAAAATCCATCTTCTCCAAGACATAGCGTCTTGCATGGCATGGGATAAGCTAGTCGAATTGTAAAAGGCAGAAATTACACGTTGAAGAAGCAGAGAAGTCGTGCAAAAAATAACAAAAAACACTTGTCGTCGTTGTGTACCGTTTTAACATCGAAGGTCTCTTGGAGCTTGATGCTGAAGCGCCGACCTTCTACCAAGTGAGGCCTGTCGCACAGACCGCGCTTATCTTCGCAGTACTCGCATATAGTGAATTCCCTTTCATCGTCGGACATTTCCTAATAGGTAATTAATAATCCATCATCGAATACATATATAGTAGTTTGTAGCAAAAATCATCATGTAACAACTAAAACACCTAAAATTTGTAGTTTGTAGTAGTTTGTAGCAAAGATCATCATATAATCCATCATGAATACATATATAGTAGTTTGTAGCACAAACGGCGCTCATCTTTTGCATTCAATAAGCAAATAACTAATAGGTAATTAATAATCCATCATCGAATACATATATAGTAGTTTGTAGCAAAGATCATCATATAATATCACTAATACATCTCGAATAATAGCTCCTCTAGGTTCAGGGGGCCGTGGTGTACACCCAAAGAGAAGGAACCATCACCAGATCATAGCTCCGGTGAGATCCCCAAATAATCTGCCAGGTATTCGAGAACCGGCTGTTCGCCAATGCAACCAAGTAGCGCTGGACGTGCGCGTTCTCCTCCATGACACGGTGTTGTACCACCTGCGCGGGGGACTCAAGCCTCTCCGCCGATGCAGGCCCACGTGACTGCCACCAAAGAAGCTCCGGGTCGACGACGGGCTGGCTCCTCACTAAGCTACACTCACCAGAAGGTAGCACAACACAGTACCAGCCCGACGGAGCCCAGTCCCGGACATGGCCCCTCGGCTGAACCAGGAGTCCTCCGCCGAGTCGACGATGAGGATGCGGGATAGGCATCGTCGACGTCAAGAACTAAATGCTTAATTATGAAAACAAAATTAATAAACACTTAGCAAAATTTGGCATGACCTTTGCTAAAAATAGGACATATCGAGCGCCTGAAATTTGCCAGAACGTAAACGAATCGACATTTCTGGCAAAACATAGGCCACTCAGAAAAATATGACATGTCCAAAATGTGACATGTTCCAAATATGACATGTCCACTGCAAATTTACATATAACAGGAAAAATTGCTTTAACTAAAAAAATAACAACAATTGCTTTAACTAAAAAATACCTACAATTCTGTTAACTACACCTAAAACAACTAAAACACCTAAAATTCTGTTAACTACACCTAAAACAACTAAAACACCTAAATTCTATTAACTACACCTAATTAAAAACCTAGCTAAATTTCTGTCCTAACTTTAAAAGCTAGCTAAATTTAAAAACCTAGGGTTCATACGAATTAACTAGGGTTCATACCTAATTATTCTAATAACCTACATTTTTTCAACTACATAGGATTCAAAATAACTACTCTAATAACTATAACTAGCTAGGGGGAGGGAGGAGGAGGAATGAGATGGAGGAGTACCTCTCGGTACGGTGGAGGAGGGCCAGCGCAGGAGGAGAGCCGGTGCGGGAGGCGGGGCGGCCGACGAGGGAGGAGGCCGACGCGGGGGCGGGCGGCCAACGAGGAGGGCCGGCGTGGGCGAGGGCGGCCGAAGCAGCAGGGAGGAGGGCCGGCCAGGGGGACGGCAGCGTACGGGTCGACGGCGGCGCGTGGGGGATTGAGAGGGAGGAGTGTGGAGAGTGTGAGTGAGCTTTAGTGAGAGATGAGGCAGGCCGGGCCGGGGGTGCGCGGGGGAAGGGGGAGTGGGCTTAACAACAGCGCGGGCAATGGGCCAGCGCTACTGCTAAGCCCACTAGCTGTAGCGCTGGCGCAAAACACACGCTACAGCTAAGTGGCCTGCCCTTTGGCCCCGGCGGCCCGCTAAACAGCAGCGCGGCGCGCTCCAACCAGCGTTGCTACTACTCACTAGCAGTAGTGCCCGTTCTGGCCGGCGCTACTGGTAAATACCAGTAGCGTGTGTGCCCAAACAGGCGCTACTGCTAAAATTCTATGTATAAGCATTTTCCTAGTAGTGGTGGGATACCCGTGGTGACAATGGGGTATTCTATTGATCCACTTGATGTATGTTTTGGTGATCAACTTGCGGGTTTCACCTATGAACCTATGCATAGAGGTTGGCACACGTTTTTGTCTTGACTCTCCGGTACGAACTTTGGGGCACTCTTTGAAGTTCTTTGTGTTGGTTGAATAGATGAATATGAGATTGTGTGATGCATATCGTATAATCAAACCCACAGATACTTGAGGTGACATTGGAGTATCTAGGTGACATTAGGGTTTTGGTTGATTTGTCTCTTAAGGTGTTATTTTTGTATGAACTCTATGATAAATTGAATGGAAAGAATAGCTTCATGTTATTTTACTACGGACTCTTGAATAGATCGATCAGAAAGGATAACTTTGATGTTGTTTCGTACCCTACCATAATCTCTTTGTTTGTTCTCCGCTATTAGTGACTTTGCAATGACTCTTTGTTGCATGTTTATGGATAGTTATGTGATCCAATTATGTTATTATTGTTGAGAGAACTTGCATTAGTGAAAGTATGAACCCTAGGCCTTGTTTCAACGCATTGCAATACTGTTTACGCCCACTTTTATCATTAGTTACCTTGCTGTTTTTATATTTTCAGATTACAAAAACTATTATCTACTATCCATATTGCACTTGTATCACCATCTCTTCGCCGAACTAGTGCACCTATACAATTTACCATTGTATTGGGTGTGTTGGGGACACAAGAGACTCTTTGTTATTTGGTTGCAGGCTTGTTTGAGAGAGACCATCTTCATCCTAGGCCTTCTATGGATTGATAAACCTTAGGTCATTCACTTGAGGGAAATTTGCTACTGTCCTACAAACCTCTGCACTTGGAGGCCCAACAACGTCTACAAGAAGAAGGTTGTGTAGTAGACATCTAGACCTGGACTCCCTATTCTAGCACATGCATGCTCCCTTGGGAGTTTTTCTGTGGCTTTGACTTACCGCGCGCTATGCCATAGGCCAACAATTGAGTGGGCCGCGCCCCTCTGGAAGGCACCTCTCCCTATGAAGATCAAGATTTTCGTGTGGAAACTATTAAGGAATCGCCTCCCATCGGGACGGAGGTGCTCAAGCGGCATGGCCCGGGTAATGAGTTGTGCCCCCTGTGTGGGGTTCCGGAAATAGGGACCCACATCCTCTTCACTTGGACGGCGGCTCAATCGCTTTGGAACTTTGTCCGGGAGGCCCTCGGGCATGATTGGAAGCTTCAAATCTTGCCAGCTTCCTCCAGGCCAGAGCGACGCATGCTAGAAGGAACCGACGCCTCTTCTAGCTAGTTTTTGTTGCGATATCTTGGACGCTTTAGACGACGCGTAATAAGATGGTGATTGAGCGGGTCTTTCTGCAACGGGACTCTGACTCTTTCTTCAATTTTCTTACGTTCTTGCAACATTGGACCCGTTGGCTAGGCAACGGGACCGGGGCCATCTGGGACAGATGCTTGATGCACTACATGACTCGGCACATCGTCTAGGCTCCCGGGCAGCTCTATGATGTTATGGCCACTTGGTGGTCTTTTTCATGCTTTTCTCTTCTGTTTTATTTGGGCTTGCTTGTGTTGTGGCCCGAACAGACTTTTATGTCAGTGAGTTGCTACTCCATGTACGGACTAGTTGGTTGCTTTATCTATAAAGTAGGGCGAAAGGCTATTTCAAAAAAAACTATCTTAAACCGGCGCTAGATTTTTGGTTAGAGCGTTGTTATATCTTATTATGCTTCTGATCAAATCTGGGCTTCTTTCAGGCCTTCTCTATTAAGTAATACTACAACAGACAAAAAATAATTGTTAGCTCGAGAAAGAAATTTGTCCAGAGAGCATAATGTAGCCAGAACATAAGAACTCTCTCTAGTGATGCACAAATCCAAACACAAATAGGATCCAATATAAAAACTCCGAAGACCAAAACATATTTATCCATGTACATATCATATACATCATGCATACACACGTAAAGGGACGTAGGCAACAGATTGAGCAGTTGCGCCATGGAACACCACTCAGACATAATGCTGTCGTCAGGAACTGAAGCGCCGAACATGTACAACACACACACACACATGTATAGTAGTACTTACATACTCTAACAATCACACACACAGGAACACACGCGTCGCGTGCGCACACATGTATAGTATATAGTGTAATACTTAGATAATGGGCACTATGCGGATGTAGCTAGTCCGATCATGGCTTGGCCTCAGGATCCGGAAAGTGGAATTCAGGCTTTGGGGGCAGCTCAGCTTTGGGGAACGGTGGCATTTCGTGCTTCGGGACCTCTGGCACAGCAAGGTGCGGTAACTCGGGCTCTTTCGGCACCTCAGGGTGCGACACATGGGGCTCCTTTGGCACCTCTGGCACGGCATGGTGTGGCATTTCAGGCTTCGGCAACTCTTGCATGGCAGGGTGCGGCAACTCGTGCTCCTTTGGTACCTCTGGCATGACAGGGTGTGGCGCTTTTGGTTCCTTTGTCACCTCTGGCACGACGGGGTGTGGCACTTCTGGCTCCTTTGGCACCTCCGGCACGATAGGGTGCGGCAGTTCGTGTTCCTTTGGCACCTCCGGTACGACAGGGTGTGGCACTTCGGGCTCCTTTGGCACCTCGGGCACAGCCGGATGCGGTAGTTCGGGCTCCGGGAGCTCGGGCATAACAGGGTGTGGCGGCAGCTCGTGCTTTGGCACCTCCGGCACCACGGGGTGTGGCACTTCAGGCTCCTTTGGCGTCTCCGGCACCACGGGGTGTGGCACTTCGGGCACGAGAGGGTGAGGTAGTTCAGGCTTCGGTAGCTCGGGCATGGCAGGGTGTGGCGGGAGTTGGGGCTTTGGCAGCTCCGGGACGATCGGACGTGGTGGATACTCCTTCTTGGGCACGGCCTCCTTGAGGTACCGTGCTGCGCTGCTCATGGAGCTGCATGAGAGCAGCAGCGCCACGAGGAAGACAAGGGAGGCCATGTTGTTCTTTTGCAGCATGGGCGATCGATGCTGTGTGCTTCTAGTGTGTATCAATGTGCGAGGCAACTTCTTGCTGTGATGGCTGGGAGATAGAAGAAGGCTGGTATTTATAGTCCAAAATGCTGCACCTACATGTGGCGGGCATACATGCATGATTGCATGCATGTTTGCGGTAGAGACTAGTAGTGATCTGGCTGAACTTTGGTGCCTTGGTGGCCTGGTAGGTCACCTGCATCTCGGTGGTTGTTTACTCGCTTCAGCTTTGTGTGTGATCGATCTCTTCCTATCCATCTCTAGTTATGTGTGGTTAGATTAGTTTGGAATGTTGAGGGGACATGTGTGATTACATGATATGGCATTTCTAGCCCTAATTTTTGACCCGAACCTGCAGGGAGTATTTTTTATAGATTCTGTAACAATCGTGGTAATATGTACATGAAAGAGAAAACAAAACTAATGTACAACAATAACACATGGAACTGCTAAATCAGACTATCTGACGGACTGAAACCAATCAACATTTCAAGCTCTCTAATTGTCTGTTGACTGCCCTCTACAAAAAAGGGAAACTGAACATCTACAGCCGAGCACCCCAAAACGGTCTTAAACGCTCAGACGGACGGTCCAATCACTGACCGATCATGAAAATTCGACCCCGACGGGTGCCTCAAACGAGCCTTAAATGTCCAGACTAACCGGTACCTCTCATATCCAGCCCAAATATAAAGCGGATATGGAGGCGTTCGGATGCGTCCGCCACATCGGATTGACGATGAGGTATCACGTGAAAACAATCCAAAACCCGGCGCTCCCAAGCTCGTTTCGTCCATCGGACGGGTGGCTCGCGTGGCGACGCTCCAGCCGGCCGCGTGGTGCCTAGCCCCGCTATTTAAGCCGATCGTCGGCACCAAAACCCTATCTGTCCACATTTTCCCCCTCCTGTCCGCTGCCACCGCCACTTTCCACTCCCCGTCCACCACCACTAGTAGCCATGCCACCACGCCGCCGGATAAGGAGCTACCCTTATCTAACGCCAGAGCGTTAGCTGCAGCTCCTTGAGCAGATCCAGGCAAGGCGCGAAGACTAGATCCCACGAGGCTACCTCCGGATGAAGTGGATCCAGACGAGGACTTGGAGGAGGGGGGCGTGAGGTTGAGGAGGAGCAGGAGGAGGATGTGGGGGGACTTTGGGGACACGGATTTGCAGACGGAGCAGGAGGCCATCTTCGATTCCCTCTACTTAGAGTCGGACGCGGAGGCCAGATGCCGCTGTCGGCGGGAGATGGAGGCGGAGCACACTGCGGAGCAGGAGGAGAAGACCCTCGCCTACATGGAGGAGGTCGAGAAGGAGGAGGAGCCAGAGCCCTCCTGCGCGCCTGTCCACCCGGCGCCCAGTACCGGCGTCGTGGACGACTTCGACGACTAATCATAGCTATGGTGTCATAGTACGTATGTTTATTTTGCATGATTTGTATGGATCTGCGAGGTGTAATATGAGAGCCTCGAATGCAGAGGAACAGATTTAAGACGTGGCTGGTCAAATTCGATTGTAGATGCTCTAAGATTCTACCAGAACCTGCCGTCCAAATGTACTCATATCGATGCATCCCAAACTGCTTTCATGCCGGACAGAAACATCCTAGAAGGGATGGTGGTCCTTCATGAAATGCTCCATCAAATTCACAGGAAAAAGTTAGATGGAGTTGTTTTTAAGGTGGATTTCGAGAAAGCGTACGATAAAGTCAAATGGCCATTCCTTCAACAGGCCTTGCGTATGAAAGGTTTTGATGAAGCCTGGTGACGCCAGGTAGAATCATTCACGCAAAAAGGGAGTGTTGGAATTAAAATGAATGACCACATAGGTCATTATTTTCAGACACATAAGGGCCTGAGACAAAGGGATCCAATGTCTCCTATCTTGTTCAACATTGTAGTTGATATGTTGGCAATTTTGATAGGGAGGGCTAAGGAGGCTGGTCAGGTGGGTGGCTTGATACCTCATCTAGTTGATGGAGGTGTGTCCATCCTTCAGTACGCCGATGATACGATCATCTTTATGGAACATGACTTGGCCAAAGCGAGAAATATGAAGCTGGTGTTATGCTTATTTGAACAATTGACCAGGTTAAAGATTAACTTTCACAAAAGCGAATTGTTCTGCTTTGGTAGAGCCAATGACGAACAAGAGGCATATAGGCAATTGTTTGGGTGCGAATTGGGGACTTTACCTTTTACGTACTTAGGTATACCAATCCACCATCGTAAGCTGACAAACAGAGAATGGAAGTGCATCGAGGACCGCTTTGAAAAAAAACTGAGTTGCTGGAAGGGCAAGCTCATGTCATACGGAGGCCGATTAATTCTGATTAACTCGGTTCTCACGAGTATGCCTGTGTTTCTTTTGTCGTTCTTTGAAGTCCCAGTTGGAGTTAGGAAAAGACTGGACTTCTATCGATCATGATTTTTCTGGCAGAGCGATGAATTAAAAAGAAAATACGACTAGCCAAATGGGATATCATCTGTCGACCGAAAGACTAAGGGGGTCTTGGTATTGAGAATCTTGAGGTCAAGAACAGATGTCTTCTTAGCAAGTGGCTGTGGAAGTTATCGATTGAGACTGATGCCATTTGGGCGCAGATCCTTTGTAGCAAGTATCTTCACTCCAAAACTTTGTCATGGGTGACAGCAAGGCCGACTGACTCACCTTTTTGAAAAGGGCTTATGAAAGTCAAATTAACCTTGTTCAATAGGACAAAGTTTATTATTGGCAACGGTGCCAGTACGCGATTCTGGAGGATACTTAGCTCGGAGAGACCCACCTTGCCGTTCAATACATGTCTCTGTATCGTATTGTTCAATGACGTGAGGCGTTCCTTGCAACGGTACTTCAATCCAATCCCCTTAATATTCAGTTCAGAAGGACGCTAGTTGGCAATCGTTGGAAAGAATGGCTCCATCTAGTAAGTAAACTGATGAAGGTTCAGCTATCTCAACAACCCGATAAATTACGCTGGAAGCTTACTAGGTCTGGAGAGTTTACAGTTAAATGAATGTATGTTGATGTTATCAACTCAAGCTCGATTCCTAGTTCCAAACATGTTTGGGCTGTCAAAGTTCCTTTGAAAATCAAAGTATTTATGTGGTTTGTCCATAAACAAGTAATATTAACCAAGGACAATTTGGTAAAGCATAATTGGACAGGACCTACTAGGTGTAGTTTCTCTGATCGGGATGAAACCATCAAACACTTTTTTCTTGATTGCCCGTTAGCCAAAAACCTATGACGGACAGTCCATATTGCATTTAATATTACTCCACCGAGTTCTGTTAACACGTTATTTGGAACGTGGCTTAACAGGATAGAGCCCGTAACAGTGAGATATATTCGTGTAGGAGTTTGTGCTTTATTGTGGGTAGTTTGGACTGCATAAATGATTTGGTTTTTAACAAAACAATAAATATTCATTTTTTGCAGCTTATCTTCCAAGCCACTGCGTTGATCCGTATGTGATCGCTACTCACTCCGACGAAGGTCAGAGAGCGTTTGGTTACTGGATCTATTCGCTGTGAGATGATAGCACGGGATATTTTCAACCGGTTTGGATGGGGGTCATGTAATAGGATAGGCAATTAGTTTACCCGTCTCTCTTATGCCAGCCGGTTGTGGCTTTTTATGGCCAGTTTTTTTTTTTTTTGCCCTTTTGACTCTTTGTGAGCCCTCCTTTTTTTCGTTTTAAGACTCTAAGACCTTGTTAAACCTATATTTCTTTTTAATAAGATGGCCGTATGCATCGTTCTGTGCAGAGGCCAAAGAATCCCCTTTTCGAGAAAAAAAGACTCATATCGATGCATGCTACTCAACCTACAGCGAACCTGAAGGCAAGTGCTCTTTGGATGATTCGGTAACTGGTCGGTCGGTTCGACAGCTCAGTTGCACCTATCTGGTCGACCCCGGCTGATTTCCTCTTGAAGACGCCATACATCAGTCAGAGTTGGCTGTTTGGTGACACGGATTGGGCTTGCACGCGTTCGCGTAGGAGCTTCCGTCGCCGCACCGCGGTGTCAGGTCACTGGCGCACCAAAAATGCTACACCCAGGAAAAGTTCCTTACTGCACCAGTTGCTTCTGGTTCTGGGTGTCAATTGCCGATGATCGGCAGTTCAACTGCAGCTAGCTGCTCCCGGTAGCAGGTTCCTGTCGTTTTCTCTACCATTGTACTGCGCTAGACGATCGGTTGCGTGCGATTCGGCGAGGCTACCTGATCGATCCTCCTGATCGAAACAGGCCGGGCACCCGTCAGGGCTGGTGGATGAGTTCCGCACGCGTTCGCGTAGGAGCGTCGCCTCGTGCGCGCCGTACCATGCAGGTCACCGGCCGGCCGGCATGCGGTTCACGTAGACGCCGTACCGGCGCCAGCGCACGGTGGCTCTTGTCAGCGACACCGGCCGGCGCAGAGACAGTGAAAGAAGTTGAGCACTTCAGGGTATATTACAGTAGATGGGAATACTGAGGCCAGATGGATGGGCTATTTTTCTTTATATCACATCATGAGCAGACTAATTGAGCTGGTTGGTGGACGTACGCAACGCCATCTCGTGTCCTCGTGTTTATGGTACGATGATGCAGTGAGTGATATCTGACGAAATATATTTGACTTCGCTACGTAGTTCCGAATCGAGTTGAAAGTGACCATTCCATGACGCCTTCCTTTTCATGTTGGCGTGACCATTCCTTAAGCAACTTAAGCTAGCTAACTATTCAAGTTCCAGCTAGCAATATGATAGCTACGTAACAAAAGGATTATATGTTCATGGTGCATTCTCATTTTGTCATATATTACTTATGGGGCCCCTTTTACTCCCCATACAACAATAAGGATTTCCCTGAATGTTTTCGTACAGTTTATGCAATAGAAATAAAAATGGAAATAGTCAAAGATGGTCACTAACTTCATTAACAGATCTTATTGTTTAGACACCAATTAGAGTATTTTTGTTCATCAATTTGGTGAAATATATTTTCTACACTCTCCCGTTCCAAAATATTTGAAGTTCTAAATGTGTCCAAGTTTAGAGAAAAATATATTAACATCTACAAAACCAAACTAAATTCATTAGATTCATCACAAAGTATATTTTCATTTCATAAATATTTGATATTAATCTAGAAAGTAACACACTATTCTATATACTTGGTCAAATTTGAATAGCTTGACTTAGGACAAACCTAGACCTTCAAGTATTTTGGAATGGAGGCAGTAGTATCTGTAATGGGGATTTTGATTTTTATTATGCTGAAATAACTACATGGTGGCATACAAATCCTATTCTTTTGTTCTTTTGACGAAATTAAAATTTGTGTTACACCCAATATTTCTCGCCTCAACTAATATCATCTGGAGGGTGAAAAGTGTCTTCGCGATTCGCATAAACCTGGACTAAAAAAACAAAATAAACAACCAATTGATTTTGTACTACGGCTAAATTAACAGTGCACCCCTTCAAGTATTTGTATGAACTTCTCAAATATTGTTCCAACGTCAACAAACATAAACAACTTATTTTAAAAAGTACGAATAGCAAATATATAGGTGATATTTATGGACATATCTATAGAAAGCTTTTACAACTTTGGCATTTTATATTATTTTAAGTGCTTTTAGGAAGAAACTTATATGTAGATTTGATATTATTTTAAGTATTTTTAGTAGGAAAACCTTGAAAAATCATATATGTAGATATGCCGAAAAGTATTTGAGTGTTATCGATATACTATAGTAGAAATTTTTGGTTAAAGTCGCATCTTGTAGACTGTCAATGTCCTAAAGCATCATTTATGTGTGACCTCAAGGGAGTAATTTGTTTAATACTCCCTCTATAAACTTTTATAAGACGTTTTTTAACAATGGTCTAGAAAAAGTAGGCCAGACCTGCAACACATGCTAATGCTACTTCGCTTCTCAGCCAAAAAAAACTATCATAAACCGTTGCTAGCTTTTGGTTGGAGACTTTTTTTTTCAACAAGTGGTTCCAGAATGTTATCGTATTATGCTTCCAATCAAACCTTGGTTTCCAGGCCTTCTCTACGAATAAAAAGACAAAAGCAAGGTAATTGTCCAGTAAAAGAAATTTGTTCGAAGCACATAATGTAGCCAAAACATAACTCTTTAGTCATGCACATATGTAAATTAAAACACAACTCCAATATTAAAACTCTAAACATGAAACATATTTATTCATGTGTAGATATCATATATATATATATATACATCGTGCATACAGGCAAAGTGGAGTAGGGAATATGTTGAGAAGCTAAACCATGCAACACCACTCAGACGTAACGCTCCCGTCGGGAATTAGAGCGCAAGCTCTAAAGGCATCTCTAGCCGCGCCCCTAACATGCCCTCCCAAGCGATTTTGCCGCGCCGGCGCCAAAAAAACGGCCCAGTCGTGCCCCCAGAAGCCCGTTTTTCGCCGGCTCGGGCCAAAACTGATGCCGGCGGACCCAGGCCGAATCCGGGGCCCTGGGGGCGCTTGGGGAGCCGGCACAAGCGAAAAAGGTGCGTGGGCCCGCCCTGGCGGCGACCCGAGGGCCTTTTCCCGCCGCTTCTTGACGCTTTTCCCTCGCAACTCTTTCGCTCGCTCGCCTTCCTCCCGCCATTCCCACCCTTTCTCCCATCAAACCCCCTCCAGCTCGCCTTCCAGTCGCCGCCATGCCGCCGAAGAAGTACGCCATGCCGCGCGCGGCGGCAACCACGACTAGCACCGTGGCCCAGCCGAAGCAGAGGAAGCCGAGGGCGCCGCCATCGAAGCCATTGGGCATGTCGAACGCCGAGTGGAGGGTGGAAGTTCAGCGACGCGACGCAGTCACCACCGACTCCGGACGCGTCAGAGGGGCGGCCGGACGGCCACAAATTGGCAAAGAAGGGGAAAAATGCCGACGCGGCAACCGCGCGAGTGCAGGGGTCCATCGAGCATTGCCTCGCCGACGCCCAGGCCCGGGCCGTCCTACGTGAAGAGAAGACCGAGGCGCGGTGGTCGTCGCTGATGAAGAACAGCGCCATCAAGCTCGACCTGCTCCGGACGAACGTCGCCGCGAAGAAGAGGAACACCGACATGGCTTTTCTGATGGGCGGGGCGGACATGCTCCAGAGCAACGACGAGCAGCTCAGGGCGTGGTACATGGCGGAGCGCGGCCTTATCCTGAACCAGATGCAGACGGCAACGCCGACGACGCCGACGACGCAAGCTCCCGTGCCCACGACCACACGGACGCCAAGCCCGAACGACGCCTCTACATCACCGCCCAGCAGTGCCGAAGCCGCGCCGACACAGCCCAGCACCGAAGCAGTTCTGACACCGCCGAGCCCGCGCATGCCGACTCCGCCAATGCCTGGAGCCGACCCGCCGAGTGAATCATTGCGCACGCGAACTTGCGGCGTGCGGCGCTCTGTTTTTTGTAACGCCAGACTACGTCCGATCGCTGGATTTGTGGCGTTTTTTGAGAGCGGGAACGACCAAGTTTAAATTTCCCGCATCCTGAGGTCGGTGCTTGGGGGCGTGACTGGGAGCTAGGTCGCCCCCAGGGGCCGAACTAGCGCCGGCACGCCCCCAGGCCGCTCTATTTAGGCGCCCTGGGGGCGAACGGCTGGAGATGCCCTAACAACATGTACAACACAAACATGCAAATAAGGGAAAACTTTGTTTTTGCCACTTTAGTTTTTGCCAACTTTGCTTAAGCCACTCTAGAATTTGACATTTCACTTTTGCCATTCTTAGAGACAATATATCACTTTTGTCATTCCGTGGCAAAAGCAAAAAAATTAGAGTGGCAATTGTGATACATGTCAAAAGCTAAGAGTGGCAAAAGTGAAATGAAAAATTATCGTTTTTGCCACGAAATGGCATTTGTGATGTATTGTCAAAAGCTAAAAGTGACAAAAATGAGATGTCAAATTCTAGAGTGGCATAAGCAAAGTTGGCAAAAACTAGAGTGGCAAAAATAAAGTTTTCCCTGCAAATAAGTCTATAACAATCTCTCTCTCTCTTTCACACACACACATGTATAGTCTATAGTTTTAATACTTAGATAACGGGCACTACGCGGATGTAGCTAGTCCTATCATGGCTTGGCCGCTGGCTCCGGAAAGTGGAACTTGGGCTTCGGAGGCAGCTCGGCTTTGGGGAACGGCGGCATTTCGTGCTTCGGGACCTCTGGCACAACAGGGTGCGGTAACTCGGGCTCTTTCGGCACCCCAGGCACGGCATGGTGTGGCATTTCAGGCTTTGGCAACTCTGGCATCGCAGGGTGCGGCAGCTCGTGCTCCTTTGGCACCTCTGGCACGACGGGGTGTGGCGCTTCAGGCTTCTTTGGCACCTCCGGCACGACAGGGTGTGGCAGATCGTGCTCCTTTGGCACCTCCGGAACGATTGAGTGTGGCGCTTGAGTCTCCTTTGGCACCGCAGGCACAATCGGATGCGGCAGTTCGGGCTTCGGGATCTCGGGCATAGCAGGGTGCGGTGGCAGGTCGTGCTTTGGCACCTCCGGCACCTTGGGATGTGGCACTTCCTTTGGCGTCTCCGGGACAGCCGGATGCGGCAGTTCAGGCTTCAGGAGCTCGGGCATAGCAGGGTGCGGTGGCAGCTCGTGCTTTGGCACCTCCGGCACCATGGGGTGTGACACTTCAGGCTCCTTTGGCGTCTCCGGCACCATGGGGTGTGGCACTTCGGGCACTAGAGGGTGCGGTGGTTCAGGCTTCGGCAGCTCGGGCACGGCAGGGTGCGGCGAGAGTTCGGGCTTTGGTAGCTCTGGGACGATCGGATGTGGTGGATACTGCTTCTTAGGCACAGCCTCCTCTAGGTGCCGTGCTGCACTGCTCATGGAGCTGCATGAGAGCAGCAGCGCCACAAGGAAGACAAGGGAGGCCATGGTATTCTTGCACAGCATGGTTGAGGCCGTACGTGTGTGCTTCTGGTTCTTGGTGTGATGGCTGGGAGATAGAAGAAGGCCGGTATTTATAGCCAAAATGCTACACCCTACATGCAGCCGGGCGGGTATACATGCATGCATATGTTTGCGGTAGACGCTTGTAGCGCTCTGACTCAATTTTGGTGCCTTGCTGGCCTGCAGGTAGGTCACCTGCATCTCGGTGGTTGTTTACTCACTTCTCTGCCTATCCATCTCTAGTTATGTGTAGTTAAATTAGTTTGGAATATTGAGGAGACATGAGTGATGACATGATATGGTCGGTGATACATTTCAAGCTCTAATTGTTTGTTTACTTTGCTCTAAAAATAGTCTCTAAGATTGTACCAGAACCTGCTGTCCAAATGTAGCATATGAATACATGCTACTCAGCCTACGCACCGAGATATCCTGTGCTACGGCGAACATGAACGCAAGTGTTTTTCTAAACGAGTACGCAAGTGTTTTCTGGACGATTCGGTAATTGGTCGCTCGGTTCAGCAGCGCAGCTGCACCTATCTCGTCGACCTGGCTGATCTCCTGAAGAGGCCATACATTAGTCACTAGTCAGAGTTGGCCGTTTGGTGATGGATTGAGCGCGCACGCGCTCGCATAGGAGCGTCCGTCGCCGTACCGCGGTGTCAGGTCACTCTGGCGCACGGTCGACCTGGTACGGCAGGTGTTAGGTCACCACTCACCAGCGAACGGCTGTGGTCAGGAAACGTCCCCGTGCCCTTATTTTGACATGTTTATTGCGGTGGTTGTGCTTGATTAGGGTTAGCTAGCTCCACGTCACTGAGCTCGAGATCGCATGCTATCATGTGGATGTGGGATGTGTCTTTCGGCAAGGCGGTTGCTTTGTTGCAGGTTGAGCAGAAAACGACTTGCGGGTATATTAGTTGGGAACATTGAGTGCAGATTAGAATACCTTCTCTCTTTTTTATCTAATGAGCAGACTGCAGGTCAAGGACAAGCTGCTGAGATACACAGTAGTGTGATGAACTATATTTACCAGTATTTGAGTTGCTGACAGCGCTCACCACGCTGTGTGATGAACTATATTTGACTTCGCTAGTTCCGGATCGAGTTGAAAATGACCATCCTTTTCATGTTGGCGTGACCATTCTTCAAGCAACTTAAAGCTACCTAACTCCTTAGGTACCAAAGCCACACGCACACAAATATCTTCAGGTACTTCATTGTATTTCGGATCTATTTTTTATCATAAATTTAAGTTGTATGTAGCAAAAATAGTACTCCATCCGTCCCATAATATAAGAGCGTTTTTGACACTCCATTCAAAACTACTTCCAAATACAAATCTAGCAATACACATTTTATAACATAGTATTACTTGATACCGTGAATGCATAGCACTTTACCGAAAAAGGTTTTCGCCCCGCTTTATATTATAAAGCAAATGCCCAAGCCAAACATCCAACAAGGTTCAAACACACACACACACACAGAGACACACAGGTCTAGCATAGACAAGCAGTCAAAGGGTTAATGCTGAGGGCACAGCTCAACAAGCCCTGAAGAAACAAAAAAAGAACGCACGCGTGGGGTGCGGCATAGCATCTAGTCGGGCTCGGGGGGGAGGGGGAGCGGAGGGAGCGGAAGGCCATCGATCGAAGGTCGGCGAGGAGGTTGTTGATGACGTCCCGGTCCTGGGGGCGGCTAAGCGGCCGCCAGAGCTGCAACTATCCACACGTTTTAAAGATGGTGTCAGTAGCACGTCGAAGAGGCATCTTCTGTATGACAAGCTTATTGCGTACGGTCCAAAGCGTCCAGGCAAGGAACCCGACGCAAAGCCATCTAATATGCCTGTAGCGAGGGGGGAGGCCTGAATCTCCGCAAGCAGGTCAGGGAAGTTGGTGTTGCACCACTGGCCCCCAACCGTCTCACGGAAACAGGACCAAAGGGACTATGCCGTGGAGCACGAGAAGAAGATGTAGTTGGCATCCTCCACCATGCCGCACATGGGGCACATCCCATCCCCAGGTCCATTACGCTTAAGGACCTCTACGCCGGACGGGAGGCGGCCTCGGATCCATTGCCACAGGAAGATCCTGATCTTCAGGGGCAGGCGGATGTCCCAGATCAAACTGAAGGGCTCGGGGGCCGTCGAGGGGGCGATGGCCGCGTAGAGGGATTTGGTGGAGAAGCAGCCGGAAGGTTCCAGGTGCCAAGAGATGGCGTCCGGGGTGTCGGCGATGTCCATAGGGAGGAGGGTGATGTCCTGGAGGAGGACATCCCAAGCGGCTACTTCAGGGGGGGCAAAGGGGCGGCGGAAAGCGAGGCACCCTAGGTCAATAAGGGCCGTCTCGACAGAGACCCGAGGGTCAACAGCAATGGCGAAGAGCTCCGGAAAACACGCGGCCAGGGGGGTGTCGCCAAGCCACCTATCAAACCAGAACAGGGTCGAGGACCCAGTACCAACCAAAATGGATGTGCCAATGCGAAGCACGGGCAGCAGCTGGACGATGGCCTGCCAAAACTGGGAGCCGCCTGAGCGCTGACAGAATGCGAGAGGCTGTCCACGAAGGTACTTGTTCTGGATGATAGTGAGCCAAAGTCCTCTATCGCCATTGGCAATGCGCCAGAGCCAACGGGTCAAGACGGCAATGTTCATGCGTCGGGAGGACAAGATCCCAAGACCACCCTAGTCCTTGGGTTTGCAGATATCTGGCCAGCTGACCATGTGGTACTTCTGCTTATCCCCCTCCCCATCCCAGAAGAATCTGGATTGGTATTTGGCGATCTCCTGATGAAGGGTTTCATGGAGGCTATAGAAGCTCATGAGAAACCATAGAAGGCTGGCAAGCGAAGAATTGATAAGGATCACGCGAGCAGTCTGCGACAACCAACGCCCTTTCCAGGGCTCAACGCGATGTTGCATACGGGTCACCGTGGGGCGAAGATCGGCCACGGTGAGGCGCGAATCACTAATGGGGATCCCCACGTAAGTCGTGGGGAAAGAACTCAACCAACAATTTAGTCGGTCAGCAATAGCTTGTGCTTCCTCCAGGGGGTATCCGAGAATCATCACTTCGCTCTTATCGAAGTTGATGGTTAGGCCCGACATTTGTTGGAAGCACAGGAGGAGGAACTTCAGGTTAGCAATATCTAGAGCGGAGCCCTCCACCATTATTATGGTATCATCCGCATATTGAAGGAGGGAGACCCCTCCCCCTCCGACTAGGTGGGGGACGATGTCGCGATATGGCCAGCGTCCTTGGCCTTATCCAGGATGGATGCTAGGGCATCGACCACCATGTTGAACAAGAACGGCGAGAAAGGGTCACCCTGACGAACCCCACAGAGGATGGGGAAGTAGGGCCCAATGTCACCGTTGATGTTCACTGCGGTCCGGCCACAGGAGACAAGCTGCATGACGCGAGTCACCCAACGGTCGTCGAAACCCTTACGAAGCAACACTTTCCGCAAGAAGGGCCAGTGGACCGTGTCGTATGCTTTGTGGAAGTAGCTTTAGAAAGACTGCGCGATGGCGTTTTAGAAGACAAGCTGCATGGCGCTTTAGGAAAAGTACGTTAACCGAAGCTACGTAACAAAAGGACTATATATTATTAACTCTTTCTCGTTTTGTTATACATTACTTTCGGCGTCACGTTTACTCCCCATATAACAACAAGATTATCTCTCGCAAAAATAAGTAAGTTATAATTTATGCAAAATAAACAATTGGAAATAACAGTCACTAACTTCATTGGCACACCTTGTTGTTTAGACCCCAATTGGAACATTTTCGTTAATCAAATGGGTGAAAAACTATACTTTGTAAGTACCTTTAATGAATATATTTTTATTTTTATTATGCTGGGATATAACAACATAATGCTGCGTGTATTTTTTTAGTTGTTGCAACAAAGGTTATAAAGATCTGTAGATGTCAGATAGGTTAAATCTATTGCCCACGAAAAAGATCTCCTTCTTTTGTTCGTTGAATGAAATTTAAACTTGCTTACCATCCAATATTTCTCACCTCCTTATTTGTTTTGGAACGTGAAAATGTTTCCACCATTCACATCAACTTTGGCTAAGAAAAACCACCCGGCATGAAAGGTGAGCTATATAAAAAAACTTTGGCTAAGAAAAAGGAAAAAAACGGCCTATTTTGTATAGAAAAATAGGCATCCGCCTTCGAGTTTTTGCATGAACATCTGGAAAAAAAATACCCGTAAAAAACTTATTTGTAAAAATAAAATCACCCATAGTATATAGGTGATGTTTTGGACTTATGTCTAGAAATTTATTAAAACTCTGACTGTTGATATCGTTTTAAATAATTATATAGAAACTTCCAAAATCATATGTGTAGATTTGTCAAAAAGTATTTTGAAAATATCTTTTTTTAAGGAAGTTGCTCTGTGGATTTCAAAGGCAAAAAGTTGTAGAATGACCAGGCTTATTAAGGAAACCAGACCGAAAACCAAAAAAAAGGGTAAACAACACCGCTAGGCGTTGACCAAGCTAGACCACCAGCATCAACGTGACCGTAGCCCGAGGAGTAGTGAGCAGAATCTTCGGAAAACGCCTCCAATAAGGAAAATAACGTCGCCGTCACCAACATTGACCCCTGTTGAAAACCAAGCTTTCGCCCTGAACTGCTCATAACCATCCAACCAAACTTTGGGGAAGAGTCCGGTAACACAAAAAAAGCCAAGCTTTCGAGCTCGTTTTGGACTGTCAATTAATGTCCAAAGACATGAAGGGAATAGTTTGTTTAAGACTTAAAAACTAGACGCAAAAAACAAACAATTTTATTGTCTGAAGCGCATAATGTAGCAAAAACATAAGAAGTCTTTACTCTTTAGTGATGGACATAAGTAAATCGGAACACAACTGCAATCTGAAACTCCAAACACAAATATATTTATTCATGTGCATATCATATACATCGTGCATTTACATAAAAGGAACAGATTGAACAGTTGCACCATGCAATACCACTCAGACATAACGCTCTCGTCAGGAACTAGAGTGCGGGCTCTAACGGCACACACACACACACACACACACACACACACACACACACACACACACACACACACACACACACACATGTATATAATATAGTTTAATAATACTTAGATAATGGGTACTGTGGGGATGAGCTAGTCCGATCATGGCTTGGTCTCTGGCTTTGGAAAATGGAACTCGGGCTTCGGGGGCAGCTCAGCTTTGGGGAACGGCGGCATTTCGTGCTTCGGGACCTCTGGCACAATAGGGTGCGGTAACTCGGGCTCCTTCAGCGCCTCAGGGTGTGGCACATGGGGCTCCTTCGGCGCCTCTGGCACGGCATGGTGTGGCATTTCAGGCTTCGGCAACTCTGGTATGGCAGGGTGCGGCAGCTCGTGCTCCTTTGGCACCTCCGGCACGATGGGGTGCGGCAGTTCGTGCTCCTTTGGCACCTCCGGCATGACGGGGTGTGGCACTTCAGGCTCCTTAGCCACCTCGGGCACATGCGGCACTTCAGGCTTCGGGAGCTTGGGCACAGCAGGGTGCGGAGGTAGTTCGTTCTTTGGCACCTCGGGCACCACGGGATGTGGCACTTCGGGCTCCTTTGCTACCTCAGGCACAACTGGATGCGGCACTTCAGGCTTCGGCAGCTCGGGCACAGCAGGGTGCGGCGGTAGTTCATGCTTTGGCACGTCGGGCACCATGGGGTGTGGCACTTCGGGCACGAGAGTGTGCGGTGGCTCAGGCTTGGGCAGCTCGGGCACGGCGGGGTGCGGCGGGAGTTCGGGCTTTGGCAGCTCCGGGACGATCGGATGTGGTGGATACTCCTTCTTGGGCACGGCCTCCTCTAGGTGCCGTGCTGCGCTGCTCATGGAGCTGCATGAGAGCAGCAGCGCCACGAGGAAGACAAGGGAGGCCATGGTGTTCTTGTCTATGTGTATCGATCAGAGAGAGGCAAGTTCTTGCTGTGATGTCTTGGAGATAGGAGAAGGCTGATATTTATAGCGCTCCAAAAGCCAAATGGAAAAAATCGCGGCATGCGGGTAGACATGCATGCATGCATCCATGCATGTAACTTTCAGTGGACAGTAGTTGCCTGGCTGAAACTTTTGGTGGGTTCGCTGGCAGATCACCTGCATTTCGGTGGTTGTTTACTTACTTCTGTTTTGTGTCTAGCTAGTCATGTGTGGTTAACTTGGTTTGGAAGAGACGTGAGTGTACCAGATATGGTGGTGATACATTTCAATCTCTAACCTGAACAGATATCGCTACACAGCGAACCTGAACGCAACTGTTTTGGGGATGATGATTCGGCGATTGGTCGGTTCGGCTTCGGCAGCTCAGCTGCAACTATCCGGCATTCCGGCTGATCTCCTGAAGACGCCACACATCAGTCAGAGTTGGTGGATTACGCGCGCACGCGGTCGCGTAGGCGCGCCCGTCCGTCGCCTCATACCGCGGTGTCGGGTCACCGGCGCACGGTGGCCATGGTACGGCGGGCGTTAGGTCACCGCTAACCAGCAAACGGCTGATGCAAGTTAATTTCAGGGGCTATGGTCAGGAAGCAGCCCCGTGGCCTTGTTTTGAGATGCTGCAAATGGAAGCAAGCCTGGACGCTTCTGAGCCTTTTTCTGGCATCTGTGGGGGTTGTGGTTGATTGGCGCTCCACGTCGCCGGGACTGGAAATTAAGGACATTATATGTCACAATCGTGTGTAGTACTCCCTCTGTAAAAAAATATAAGACATTTTAAGGAGTGCGTCGATTTGGAGCTCGGGCTCAGCTGCACCCATAATCTGCGTCGTCCGTTGCAGTCTTGGGATTTGGAGAAAGCCAGCTGGCCTGTCCTGTGCGAGCGTTGGTAAATGGAGAAAACCTCCCAATACAGTATGGAACAGTGCACCGTAAGTGGGGCTGGCCCCCCGCGGTCGAACGGACGTCGCGGGTAGTCGGAATGGGCCGTGGACCAGGAACGTGCAATCCTGAGTAGGCCGTGGACCATGACGTTAGCTTTTCTAGTCTGGGCCTGGATCAGATAAGGAGTGCAAGATGGATTACGCTGTCTGAGCCGCTTGTCGGCCGCACCCCGTCCGTGTGTTATGAAAAAATAGGAAAGAGATATCCCTTTCGGTGGTTCATTCTAGAGGCCCCTCGCCGCCGTCGAAGAAAAAAAGAAGGAGAGTTCGCCGAGGCTGCTGTCGCGGGTGGCGGCGCCGGTGCCGTCGACGGTGCTTGACCGTGAAGCTGGGTGCGGATGGACATCGAGGGAATGGAATTCCTACTGGATGCGGTCGACAGGTTCGTTCCCGTGCAGATCTGGTCCGTTTTTCTCCTAGGAACGACGATAGGATAAGCTTGATCTGTGAAAGATAACTAATCTTATGCGACTGATTCGCCGTTCTGTACGCAGGTTCCCCGTGTGGGAGGAGTTTGCCGACAACCTTGACCACATAGATCCAGTCCCGCTGATGTACCTTCTGGATAATGGGGCTGCTAATCAGGATATTCGCCAGGGGGATGTTGATTCCGGGATAACTGAGATGGTGTGCGATGGTGTGCTCACCGACGCTCAGGTAGGTGGCCAGCGTAGGCGTGATGAATCTCCGACGAGGTCTGCCCAGTCGACGGGAAGAGTAAATCCGCAGGCCCCCGGCTGGACTAAAAGGTGAGGCTCCGACGACGACCATCTGTATCTTCTGTTACTGCCGTTACAAGTAGGCGCCCGATTGATCCTTGGTTACATATTCAGATGAAACAAATCTTGTGTGTGTGTGTG
>NC_041382.1:147405001-147443429 GCF_002162155.2 Triticum dicoccoides | reverse complement strand
GGGGGAGTGGGGGTAATTACTTGTTTCACCAATCTTCTCTCACATAGAAATGCAGACATGTAAAAATTGATGGTACGGGTGTGAACTGTCAAAATTGGTTTTTGTGTTTTTTGTTTCTAGACGAACTAGGCTTTGCCTTTTTTAGATTAGAAAATAATATGATGACACAGGGAGGTTGAAAAACTGTGCTTTGCAAGACTATACAGGGAGAGATGGTTCTCTGACATTTGTTCGTGACAATCAGTTTGTTTGATAATCTCATAGACATCCAGCATGTAAATTGTGGGGCTTGCAACTCGCTGCAGGCTTCGTCTCGGGAGTGTGCCACCGGACCGTGTGCCCTGTCCATCAAGGATGAGCGCCCTGGAGCTATCAATGCGTAAATACGCTGAGCAACCTGACAAGAATGTGGTCCGACCTGAGCTAGGTCTTAGTTTTGATTCACTGGGCGAGGCGTATGATTTCTACAACTTGTATTCTTGGGAAATCTGTTTTGGGATAAGATATGGAAAAAGCAGGCTGAACGCCGAGAGAACCAAAAGCATACAGGAGATAGTTTGTGGTTGTTCGGTGAGCGGCCTTTCAGTTTCAGATTAAAATGAAAAAAAAAAGTGTACAAAGTGAATTTGGTTGTACATATCAAATTGCTGGGATATTCTTTGACTAGCTCTGTTGTATGGTATGCAGGGGAAACCAGACGCTGAAAACAGCAGATCGTGCATGTGCGAGTGCCCGGCTCTGATCAGACTGTTACGTGCATCAGACAACAGTTGGTACATAACAGAGCACCGGGCGAGCCACAATCATTCGATGTCGCTTACAATGGGAGAGAAAGTGCACTAGCCATCTCATAAACACATAGACGTCTATACCAAAGATTTAATAAGGCAGTTGAGGGAGAACAACGTCAACCTTGGCAATGTATACATCATAATTGGGAGCTTCTTTGGTTCGGTTGAGAAGGTGCCTTTCACTAAAAGGACACTGAGGAACATTTGTGAGAAGATTAGTCGTGAGCAGGTTGAAGATGATGTACGGAAGACACTACAGGTGTTTGCCTACATTCGGTCGAGTGACCCTGGATTCTCCTTTGTGGTGCTCGCCGAGAAAGACAACAAGGTGAAGAATCTCATGTGGGCTAATGGGAGCAGCAGGATGCAGTACAAGTTCTTTGGTGACGTGGTCACATTCGACACCACATACAGGACAAATCTGTACGACATGCCATTCGATCACTACCAGAGTATCATCCTGGCAGGAGTGTCGATGCGCGACGAGCAGGAAGAGAGCTTCGAATGGCGTGTTTTCAGAATTCATTCGCATGATGGGCGGACCTGCACCAAAAACAATACTAACAGGTGATTGATTTGAACACTAAAAATGTCCCTTGCTTGTACATATTTTATTGTAGATCCCTTCAAATTGCACTGGACGCAGTAATGAATTATGACATAAAAACATGCAAGGAAATAAGTCTTGAATTATGGTTCTGATTGAAACTGTTTTTTGGTTGCTCAGACCAATGCAGAGCAATGGAGGTTGCGATCAAGAAAATTTATCCAAACACTGTCCACTGTTGGTGCAAGTGGCATGTTCTGAAGAAGGCGAAGGAAACACTGGGGCTGTTTTACACGAAAAAGTGTGATTTCCAAGCTGAATTTCACAAAGTTGTTAACCACATGTTAGCTGAGGAGGAATTTGAAACAGCCTGGGACGCGCTGCTTGATAAGTACAACTTGAGGGGGCCTAACTATATGACCCAAATATATGAGACAAGACATAAATGGGCAAAACCATATTTAAGAGGTGTGTTTTGTGCAAAAAATGACAAGTACACAGAGGAGTGAGAGTGCAAACCATATGCTGAAGTCATACATGCCCCCCGCAAGCCCGATGCATGTTTTTGTCCGGCAATACATGAGGCTTCAGTTTGACCGTGAGCGCAATGAAAGCTACGAGGAGAAGAGGACAATGATTGTAAATATGTTGCTCCCATTCAAGAAAATAGATTTCTGTTTTTTACTGATTTCTGCTCAAGAACTGATCTTTTTTTTGCGGGAAAAAAAAGATCAGTTCTTGAGCAGAAATCAGTAAAAAACAGAAATCTATTTTAATACTTTCATTATGTCAGGGAGGCGCCGTGCGGCAGGCTAACCTTGCGATAGAGCGCCATGCCAGCAAAATATATACAAGGAATATGTTTGAGGAATTTGGCCGCCTCCTAATAGAAGGAACTGCATACAATGTGACTGAAGTAGAAAGGATGAGGAAATACATCACAACTCACAATAATGCAGCAAAGAGAGAGAAGTGGAGTAGAGTGGAGTAAGAGGTGACAGTTAACGAAGACAAATCAATGTTCACGTGCGAATGTGGTCAATTTGAGCACACAGGAAATCAATGCTTTGCTGCCATGCTTTGAGGGTAATCTGCATAAGTGTATTGATGTACATAATTCAGTTTTTCAAAGGAAAAAAAGGACATGTCTCACTAACATATGTTAATTATGAAAAAAATGTAGGTGATGGAGATTCTACATCTTGATGAAATCCCTAAGTACCATATCCTGAAAAGGTGGACAAGAGATGCGAGGGTTATACTACCGGATCACCTGGTTCAATACCAGAACGACAAATCGCATAATTTGTCGTGCGTACAGGCATGCAACATTATATTTTAAAGCCATGGAAGTTGTGTGAATGGGGGACGCAAGTGTTGCATGCTATGACTACATGCATTCTGGGCTGGACTCTGCTGCGGGGTGGAGCGCCTCTGGCGGTCGCGCGGGATGGATTGGCATTCAAGGATCGTCTCATTGAAAATGGAAATGCCAGTGTAACTTGCAACCGCGATCCTGCTTTGGTTGATCAGGAGGCTGACCAATGCAACAGTGCTGCGAATTCTGTCGGCATGAGGCATGAATGAACTTCAGTGCCTCGTAGCACCAGAAAAGCGTAGAGGATCTGGCAGGCCGACAAGCAACAGGGAGAAGGCACTGTACGAAGGGCTGAGTAAAAGTACCAGGTTCTGCAGCATTTGCCGCCGCGAGGGGCACAAGAGGACCACATGTCCAGAGCGAGGGGATGCTCCGAAGAAGCCACGGAAACGGCAGATGCCAGAACTGTGGAATAGAAGGACACCGGGGAACACATGCAAGAGGCCTCTTGGGTTTGCCGAGAGCTGAGCTGTGCAATTTTCGGTCGATGAATATGTATTTGTCTTTTTCATGAGGTCTGATCTGCAGTCCGTCCCGGATCAGGATTTGTATGCTGTTCCAATATGAGATATCATGGTCTTGCATTCCTTGGGCAAGCAGAAAAAAATGTGGGATGTTGTGAGAACAATTTGATAGCTAGTCTGAGATGTACTGTCCATGTTTGTAACGATCTAGAGTTGTGTCCTAGAGCACGCATAAGGATTTATGGTTTTCTGAAAAATTTGGTAGCTAGTCTGAATTTACCATCTGCTGTTTGAGATGATATCAACACGTAAACTTTAGTATTGTTACCATGTTTATTGTTGTTTCTGCACTAATTGATTTCTAAAAAATATATTCCTGCCGTCTCTATTTGAATCATACATAATTTTATATGGGAGGCCTTGGCATTTCGAAAGCTAAAAATTGATTTACAGTGGTTGCATCCTGTTGAGTTGCGTTTTGTATCCATGATCATGGTTACTGAATATGTTTGAGCGAAACAACTTCATTTGAGCAGTTTTTTTTGGCTGATGCTGACTGGGACTAGCAGCGTCGTCTGGATGTTGAGGCCTTTGTTTCTTCCCTTGATCAAGCATTTCTTCGTGGCATGTAAATGCGTCTGACGTAGCGACACTTGGACAACATGCGTCCATCGAAACGATGTGTGTGAAAACTCTTCTATGTCAGTCCGGTGAGATGTGTGTGAAATCTTGATTCAATATGAAAAACCTGACAAGATCGGATCAAAAAATACTTGCATCATAACGGATGCACTTGTAGAAACGATGCCCAACCTGGTTCCCACTCCTTGCGACGGCTGTCACTACCTCGTCGCCGCAGAGTGGACATGCCATCAAGGGTAGCAGCCAGTCCGCCGGGACGGGGAGAGATGATGTAGACGAAGCGGACATGTCGCCGGAGATGGGGACGGAGCTGGGTATGAGTGAACAATGGAGAGACTGGGGGAATGGGAGAGTGAATGAGAGCGTTGGGCAGATGGGCTGAGGGTAGGCAGGGCTGACAAATCCTCTTTATAGTTTATGTTTCATTTTTTTCTCTGTTTTACCGAGTGCAAAGTCAACATGATAATAAGCACTGCTAAAAGACGAAGTACATAGTCTGATGTTACCAAAATTAAATTCCATCAATGCTCGATCACTGCAATATAGATAGAGGAAGTATATAGTCTGATGTTACCTCGGATCCCTGGACTGTATTCTTCCCTTTGTCTCTGCTGAGATCCCTGACCTTTTGAGTAAGTAGCATGCATGATTTACCTTAAAAATGAATTAAAAAGAACACAATAGCCCTTGGTTTCTTACCATTAGAGATTAGTATAGATATACGAAGTACATAGTGATGTTTCCTCGGATTGATCGGATCAACGTTGATCACCTGATCAGGCAATCGCCATGATGTGATTTAGACTGACATGAGATGAGAGGCGCTTGGCAATTTGCGTCACTATGTATGTGTCCATCACCTGGAGACCGGAGAGTGGCGTAGTTCGCCGGCACGCAACTTGTAACCTGCGTCTCCACCGTCAGATCTTGGCCGGCTGCATGGCCGGACTGACTCAGATCCAACATGGCCATCATCAGATAGAACAACGCGGGCCAGCACGTCTCCCTGAGGTCTGGAATGAACGTGGCTCCACCATCCATCCCAACCACCGGCTTGCCGTGAGAGGAAGGGAAACAAGCAATGGCGGCTGCGGGCTGCCTCCGATCCGGTTTGTTCAGTTAAGCCATGAGCATACGAGATCGGGGAATAGTTTTTTTTTAGGGATAGATCGGGGAATAGATGAATTACGGAACGCCGTCGTGATTAGAAGGAATCCGCTAGGGCAACGCATACAGGAGATCGATCGACGAGGAACCAGCGGCTCTGAGGGCTAGCTACCTGCATCGGATGACAACACGTACAGGCCCTGTGTGCATTCGCTGCCCAGCATCCCGGGCCGTAGCCTAGGTGCATAGAACCTGGGTGGGGGCCCCTATACTTTGGGGGCCCGGGGCGGCCGCCCCCTCTGCCCCCCCTCAGGGCCGGCCCTGAGGGTAGGCCAATGCATTTATATTTCCAGACGTGTTGACGCCGTCGGTGTTAAAACTTAAGTCATACGGCTCAGGGTGGCTCAGGTAAAGTGCCGAGCCATCTATCGTAGAGCTGTCCCGCGACGACGTTAGCTCAGATAAGATGACGAGCCATCGGGCCTCTATCTGTCCCGCGACGGCAGCCCAACGCTCCGTAGCAATAAATGCTGACAGTCCGCCGCGCCAGACAACGAAAATACGGCCGAAAATACCCAAAGAAGCACAAATCCTGATGCAAAACCATGGGTGTGGATTGCGGGATCATCTGAGCCCGAGCTCAGAAGCAGATTTTCGCATTTTAAGTCACTACTTTAGTGACCTAAAACGTCTTATATTTATTTACGGAGGAAGTACATACTTAAAGAAAAAAAAAACCACAGATGAAAAACACAGACAAAGACTGCAGATCAGTAGCGTTACCCGTGAGATCTCCGTCACCCATGTACAAATTATGCTCTCGTTGTAACGCACATTTAATTACCTAGTTATATGCAATCACCTCGGTATGCAACAATAACGATTGATTACTCCTGCTATGAACAGGCTCATATTTTATATTTCTTTCAGTATCGTGTGATGGTCAGTCCAAGTTCATACGTGTGGCACTTAATATTTGGTGTATGTTGATGAACTGACAGCTATGATTAAAAAAAATTGACATAACTAGTTGCGCATGAAAATATTCCATAATTAGTTTTGTAATTATGTATTTTTTTAGTGATTATAGAACTAATAATTGCACAAAACTTTTATTGGAGACTTTATCCATATCTAAAACATCCTGTATTTTAAAACAATGAGAGCAAGCAAGAGAGAAAATAACTACTCTCCCCGTTCCAAATTACATGGTGTATCTTAAAAGAAGTTCAAATGTATCAATGTGACAGAGTAGTTAAGATGAGTAGTAATAGAGGGAGTACAAAAATACTAGATATGTGAATTGGTCCTGTTTAATCCTGTTTAAGCCGATTTAATAAAGTTTTTTTCCAGGGAAAATGAACTATCAAGCTAACTAAAACCAACTACACACCCTAAACGAGACTTGCAGTCACCGTTTATTTGCCAATTACATCCCTAGTATAAACCTTGGACATGAGTAGTAACAGAGATGGCATGAATCAGAATTAATTATACGGAGGGTCTGCATTGACAGCTGAAGGGTGTAAATATCTATCTTGAGGTTGGTACTAAAGAAATAAGAAATTCATTCATTTTCCATCACAGCTTCATGCTTCTTCATCAACATACACCAGTCATTTAACTAATACAACATCCACTAAAGACAGGATGCGAAAAAGAAGTGCAAAATCGCAATCTCATCTTCACTAAAATAGACCAGCCATGTTAACTCAGCAGTTCCATCACTCCCACTGGATAAAGATCCATCTGCTTTCTGTATAGCTAATCCTCATCAAACTTGATCTTCTTAGCTGAAGGCTGAACGCTCCCGATCTGCATAACCAAGAAAGCATTAGCAACCAGGGAAATATTTTGTCATTACCTCACACAGAATAGGATCAGAAAAAATGGTAGAAAGGAAAAGCTAATGTAGTGATCAATTATGAACAGTTTATTCGTTACAACTTATCTCCAGAGAGTAACTGCCACATACGGCATGAAACGAAAAACAATAGAAGCACAGCTCAAAATATGGTTAAGCAAAGCCTGGGACGATCGTTGGTGCTAATACATAAATTATTTCAGTATAAGCAAATGTAGATAAGAATAAACAACCAGTACTATAAATATATCAAGGACCTGCACAGTAACACATAGCAAATTTGGCTCTAGAACACTACAATTGCATGCCTTTTGCTCCAGGTCAACAAAAAGTTGAAATTGGCCTAATATAATTACAATTCTGTGGCAAATTGCTGAGCTAGTTCAGATCTGATGAAGTAAGATAAATTTAGTAAATCAATGAACAGCATCAAGTGTTACTTACAAGGGCTGGACACTCGTAATCGATACCAGCAGCCTTGATTCTTTTGCGACACTTCTCATCCCGCTTTACAATTCCTTCAAGCATCCTCTGGTGCTCTTCTACTGTTCTATCCTGGTAACACAAAACAGCATATATTAATCTACAGCATAAATTTTTGCATTCCAGCTGTAGTTAGCAACAGATTACCTTACTAAGCCTCTTCCGTTCAATTGCTACCTGGTCAACTGGAACAAATCCCTTCCGCACACCTTTCCATCTAGAAGCGATACACGATACGGACATTTTAGATCATAAGAATTATGTTCTCATTTTAATCAAAACGCAAAAAACAGTAACTATGTTCAGCTATATGTCACAAAGCACAGGGAAAGAAAACTGTAGTGCTGTAAGAGTTACTGCAACCTCCATATAAAGTACACAAAAAGAACAAGGATTCAAGAATAAATACAGGCACACAAATGAAATGTAACACAAGAAGCTTGCAAGTTCTTGCAAGAGATTACCATCAATGCTTCAGTGCTGCACTTATCGATGCAGTGGCATATATACCAATTCATATTAATGTCACAAATCCTTGACTTCATAATTTAGTTTTGGCATTCACATGTCACTCATTATGCCTATTGGATATATTTCTAACATGACTTACAGTTTGCAAAAAGCAATCAGCAAATATTAACACCTATCTTCGTTACCCCAATGAGCTCGCATCATTACTTCCTTTCTATTTGCAAAAATGAACAGGCATAAAACGAGCTGTGCAATGCAGTGGAAACAAATAGGCTGGTAATATTAAGCAAGTGTCTGTAGCCTGTTGGGAGGGTATATCACTGTAAACAGTATTCCATGACAGAGAAACAGAAAGTAGACAGCATTTGCCCAAGAATATACAATATTGACCTCATTTAGTGGTAATTAACATGTAGTCCTAAGCAGAAGATGAAGGCTATGTTTCCGTTATCAAAAAGCAAAAATAAACAGAATTAAGCAGCAGAGTTGCAATGATTACAATTTGGCATGAACTTTCTCCAGTGGGACAGGCGCAATTTGCAGAGTGTGCTCAAACAAGAGGTAGTTATTCATCTCATCAGCTACAATCTTGGCCACCTGATATACCAAGAACATGGGAGGAACTTGTAAGCAGACAACAAACATGCAGTGTGCCCTGATAATCTGATATATCCCAACGAGCGTGCTTACCTCAGGGTTCTCAAACTCAATGAATCCATAATGCTTGGACTTTCCTGTCTAAACATACCACCAAACAGCAAGTTAGATGATCACAGAAAACAGCACACAAATCATCAGATACCTAGTAAGGCAAAATACCATACCTTGCGATTCCGGGCAATCCTGACCCTCTTAACAGCCCCGAACTGCTGAAAGAAACCTGCAGAATCAACCAAACCAACAAAGACGGCATCAAAACCAGACCCCTCCTGCACTTCTCTAATCTATACTGAGAGAAACGGACCTTGCATCTGGTCCTCGAGCCGTGGGGGATGTGGCCGATGTAGAGGACGGTGGCCGTGTTCTCCGGCTCCTCGGCCTGCTTCTTCTCCCGGATCCTCTGCTCTTTCCCCTCCAGCGGCTGCGCCAATCACAACACAGCGTCAGGGACAGCGACCAAAAAGCGTGTGTCTTTTCTCTCTTGGGTCCGATTTGGTTCGAAGGGGAGCAAAGCACGCACCAGGAAATCCTTGCCCTCGCCGGTCCGGGGGCCGGCCGAGCGCCGCGAGAGCACCCGCCTCTGGTTCCTCTTCTTGTCCCTCAACCCCATCTCGCTCAAGCCTCGACGTAGGTTCTAGACGAGGCCTGGCTGTGGCGTGGATGGGTGGAGGTGGGGGACGGAATCAAGGCCGCTTGCTCTGGCCGTGGACGACGGACGGCGACGATTCGAGCGGGAGGACGGGGAGCAGGGAGCGCTGGGAGCGCGCGACTGCTGGCGGCTAGGGTACGTAGCGCAGGGATTGGGGAACTGAGGGAAGGGAGGCTGTGTTTACTCTGGTGGGCTGGGCTAAAACCAAAGGGAATAGCAGCTGGGCAGAGCTGATGTTTTTTTTTCAACTCAAAAAAAAAAAGAGGTGATGACTTCTTTCAACTAAAAAAAAAAAGAGGTGATGACTTATTTTTCTTTTTTCAACAAAAGTGATCGCTGCGCTTGTCTTTCTTCCGCCAGAGGAAAGAAAACACGACCTAGCCGCCAGGAGTCTTCCCCGTCGCCGCCGTCCGGCGGCTCCCCTTCGCCGGCGGCCTCGGTCAT
The DNA here is from genome assembly GCF_002162155.2 of Triticum dicoccoides. Taxonomy (NCBI): domain Eukaryota; kingdom Viridiplantae; phylum Streptophyta; class Magnoliopsida; order Poales; family Poaceae; genus Triticum; species Triticum dicoccoides. Next base: position 147,433,929 of record NC_041382.1, on the reverse strand, counting down.
CGGTGGTGAGGGGGGTCGCCGGATCCACGCGTGTGGATCATTTTTCTTTAGTAGATTAGGATTTTAGTCCGTTCATCGTTTTGACTTCGGCGGCGGCGATGGCGGCGTTGAATAAAGTTTCTTCGGATCCTGCTCCAACGAGGCGATCGGTCCTATGGTTGGGGATGGATTTGGAAATCAGTTTGTTCAAGCAAAGATGGCGTGGCAGCGGCGACATCCTTGTGGTGGACATGTGTCCTTGGGTTCCGCCGTTGCGACGACGTTTGCTCCGGCGTCGGCGCGGAGCGTGGGAGGTAGTCCAGGAGCGGATGCAGATTGTGTTCTGCATCGGCGGCATCAGGAAGATGGTGATCGTGTGCCGGGTTCGCGGTTCGTGGATGGCAGATGTGGTTTTCTCCTTCGGCGTTCTAGTCGTGCGGGGGTGTCAGATCTGGAGTTTGATGGCGTGTTCGGGGTGTTGCCCCGATCTGATTCGTTCAACGGTAATGGTTTTGCCTTTGGTGAGCCACATTGGAGGTCCGCAAAGCTGCATATCAGCGATGGAGCTGCTACGAGCTCGGGTGTAAAGGTGATCCGTCATTTTTTTCTTTGGTGGCTGCTGTGGTGGTTCCAGAGGCAGGTGACGGGCATTGGTGTCAAGTTCAGAGGTTTCTGCAATCTTGATTGTAATTTTACTTCTTGGTTGTTGTTCCTTTGAGCAAAGGCTAGCTTTCTGCTGTCTTTTCAGTTTTGCCAAGTCGGTTACGTGACTTGTATTATGATATTTATGATATAAATGAGACACGTATTACCATGCGAAAAAAGTGATCGCTTGTCTATTCATGTTTCGGGCTATAGTTTTACCAAGTCTCAGTCGACTAAGATTTCGTTATGTCTCAGTTGATGCTATATGCCTTTGATCTTGCATGGAGATTCGTATAAAAGATTTCTTTTCCGTTTTTTCTTTTTCTTCTTATATAGACAGAGTCTTCGTTAAGTCTCAGTCGACTGAGATCTAGCCACACCCTTCGGGCTATCCTGATGTCAGAAGAAAAAACCTTAATTTTTTTGAAATAATTCAGGGTTTCATTTATCCGCGGGAAAAAAATAATAATTTGGGTTTCTAAACTTGGTAACCGATACTGTACGGGCTTCGCAAGACAACTGTTATATTTTTCTTTTAGAAATATGGTACAAACGTAGATGCTCGCACACACACACATGGTATCCCTATGAGCATCTTAAAAGACTGAGGGCCTCTTTGATTTGTAGGATTCTAAAAGCGTGGGAATAGAAAAATCATAGGGTTAGAATGTCATTCCCATCTCAATTCTACTAGATTTTGACTTCTTTGATTGCATCATAGAAAAAAGAAAAGGATCCAATGTGAAGCAGTACCTTTAGAAAAAAAAACTCTATAGGATATAATCCTATGGATCAAACATTCAACATAGAAAAACTTCTTAAGGATTCTAAACCTCCAAAAAGCATATGAAAATCCGTCGAATCAAGGAGCAACTGAGCCGATAGAATCTTGATATTGACGAAGTCGTCGTAGATGCTTCATGGTTGATGAGCATGCCATACTATTGAATAACATCGTCGAAAAGTCTAAAATAAATTTAGAATATGTGACTACGCTCAGTTCGCAACAACTGTTACATTAGTATGTTTGTAGTAAAGGCATGACGGTTTTACACGTGATGACAGTTTATAATTAGTAAAGGCATGACAATCTGAGAGACGACCGACTATACACACACACGAAATCCACTTTATTAATATATATGTATGCATACAATCTCAAACACTCCCAATAGCTCAGCAGGTACGTGGTACAAACAAATCACGGATGTCAGCATGCCACGGTAGCTCATCATGGACACAGGACTCAAACTGTCAAACATATCGAGGACCATGCATGGATTCGTCGGTGGTTGAGTGATCATGGTTTTGGTTCCGCGGGATTCGGCAGCGGCGGCTGCGCCGTCGATGGAAGCTCACCGGTAGGGAGCGGCGGCAGGTCTGGCTTCCGTGGCAGCTCGACGTCCGGCTTTGGTGGAAGGTCACCGGTCGGAAATGGCGGCAGCTCCGGCTTCGGGGGCTCCTCTGCCTTGGGTGGCAGCTCGTCGTCCGGCTTCGGTGGAAGCTCACCGGTCGGAAGTGGCGGCAGCTCTGGCTTCGGTGGCTCGTCTGTCTTGGGCAGCAGCTCGGGCTCCGGCTTGGGCGGAAGCTCGCCTGTAGGAAGAGGCGGCGAAACCGGCTTTGGTGGGATCTCACCTGTTGGCAACGGCGGCGGCAGCTCCGGCTTCGGTGGAAGGTCACCCTTGGGCACGGGTGGCAGCTCTGGCTTCGGTTCCACGTCAGGTTTGGGCACCTCCGGCACCGTCGGTGGCACCTCGGGTTTGGGCAACGGCGGCAGCTCCGGCTTGGGCTGCTCGTCAGGCGTGGGCAGCTGCGGCTTCGGCAGCACGTCTGGTGCGGGCAACGGCGGCGTTGGCAACACGTCCGGTGTGGGCAACGGCGGCGTTGGCAACACGTCCGGTGTGGGCAACGGCGGCAGGTCTGGCTTGGGCTGCTCCTCAGGTGTGGGCAGCGGTGGCAGCCCCGACTTCGGCAGCACCTCCGGTGCGGGCAACGGCGGCGGCACGTCTGGCTTGGGCAGAGGCGCCGGGACATTAGGCGGCACCGGTGGGTACTCGGCCTCCGCCAGGTGCCGCGCCGCGTTGCCGACGCCGCCGCGGGAGAGCAGCAGCACGCCGAGGAGGAGCACCGCAAGAGACGACGACATGCTGGCGATCCCGGAAGCCATGGCTGACTTCACTGAACTAATCAAGAACAATGTGCGTTCTCCTTGCTGGGGTGAAGAGAAACGAAGGTGAGGGCTAGGCATTTATAGGAGGCGTTCGGCGTTCGTTCATCGCACGGAGTCGATCGTAAATTCGTAATGCGTTACACTCAAGTTCAGTACGTTAGTTGGCAGAGAAGACGGATCACCTGCGTTGCGTTTCTTCCTCCTGGCACGCACTTAATCCGTGGTACGTTTCGTACTCGCCCCGTGCGACGCTGGAGAATCGGGCCAGCCGGGCCGATCGACCGGATCGGTTGCCGCGGTTACACTAGTGCGACGTTGCTAGCGAAACACGCCTGCTACGCGTTACTATCACACATACATACATTATCTGCATACGGGATTTTTTTTGCGAAGATAAAGAGTTTTACATAATAGATGCAGAGTTACAGCTAGCTGTCAAAAACTCAGCGATACAAGATGGACAATGCTCTAGCCAGCAAGCCGTGCTACACTCTATTCTATCATAGTTCGCCAGGCGATCTGCTATTCTGTTTTGAGCTCTAGAAATTTTTAAAGGAACAAACTCTCTACCAACAAGTAGATGTTTAATCTCCGAAACTAAATGACCGTATGCCGATTTATTACACGGGATTGCCTATCGTCCTGTCAAAAAAGGAGAGGGAAAAATGACCTGACGTTACAAGCGTCAAAAGGTGGGCACTTAACTTTCTTTCCATGGATTCATTGCGACAGGAATTTCTGCAAGAATCACGTTTTTTCAGAAGGTGCAAGGTCATATCCTAGATATAAAAATAAAAATAAGCTGCAAGGTCATGCCATTGGTTGCTTTTGAGTACTTGCCTAGTACGGTTCACGCTTTATTGTTGACGAACTAGCTCTACTCCATGCGATTGATCGAGCGACACGAAATCGGTCGACCAACACGCACTATGAGACGTACGTCCAGATTATTAGTAAATTTTATTTTTTTGAGAAAAACGTTTTTAGACCTTTTTTGAGTAAAACGTACTCTATCGAGATATTTTTTTAGACAATACTCTATCGAGATCTGATCGAAATATTTGCAAAGTTCGCACGAAGGTTAGGCCCGGCGTCGGCCCATCTAAAAGAAGCTGGACTGTGTACACATTTATTGCACAGTCAAATGGGCTTAGAATCTGCGACGTGCAGGACGGTCGATATGGGCTGGAGCTGTGAACTTATTATTTAGTTTTCCTGTTCCCCAAAAAATATATTAAGTTCTCGTAATACTCCCCCCGGTCCTTTTTACTCTGCATATTAGGTTTGTCCGAAGTCAATCTCATCCAACTTTGACCAAGTTTATATAAAAACTTATAGACATTCACATAACAACATCAATATCATTAGATTCATCTTGGAATATATTTTCATATTATATTTATTAGATATTATAGATGCTAATAATTGCTAATATAAATTTGGTCAAACTTAGCAAAGTTTGACTTTCGGCAAATCCAATGTGCAGAGTAAAAAGGACCAGATGGAGTATATTGCCCCTTTCTCTTAAACTGAAACTACTTTTTATAACTAATCCTTGAATCATCAGAAAACGTTCATGGTGCGGGGATTCAAACCGGGCATGGGTTTCTTTTTTAGATTCGTGTATGGGCTGGACCTGTGAACATTTTTAAAAAGCTTTGTGCTTCCCTCATCATCAGAAAACGACGCGGGTGGTAGCGGCATCAACGGCGGGGGTGACACAGTAACACATTAGACATGGGATGACATTGCCGGCCATAACACCATCGTCGGGGAGGAGAGAGTGACAAAGCTACTTGGACGTGAGTTGATGGTGCGGGCGCGAAGGGGACCACCTACATGGGAGGATAGGGGGTTTGAGGGTTAGGGCAACGATGCAACGACGTTAGTCGCCGATGTCGGGAGGCGACAGTTAGGTCAGTAATTGTGGGTAGGTCAATGAGCTGCACATTATTACAACAATTGTTGTGGAAGGAGAGATAATAGTTCTAGGCACTACAAAAAGGCTTTTAGGTGGGCTCAATTTAGTGGCGAGTGAGGTTAGACACCCGCCACATCTATTTTGAAAAGGTTTCAGTAGCGGGTAAAAATATTACCAGCCACTGCTATCTGAACAACACTGGCTGGCTAAAACTAGCACCACCATTCATAAATTTTACAAATTTACCCGTGGGATAAAATTAGCAATGCCGGGCAGAGAATAAGTGCCCGCTACTAATTCGGTTAGGCGGGCCAAAAAACATGCCCGCCACAATAATACTCCGCGACCGATGCTCATTTTTTTCTCAATTTCCAAAAGTTTGCAATGGTGGGCATTATTAGCTGCCCGCCACACATATCTTAAGCTAAAAAATCCTTGAAAAAATCATATTTACTAAACACAGAGTAGTCTGAAATTTGAGCATGGGGCTTCCAAATGGTGTTTATCATGGGAAAAGTTTTAAGTTGAAATCATGAATAAAAATTGATTTGTATGTGGCAGGTGGAGGTTTTCATTTGAAACGTGCACACTTCGCCGAAGAGTGTTCGATTTGTGCACCAAATGCGTCATTTTTTTGCCTTAATGCTCTCAAATTTTTTGCCACATCCTACAGGGGTCCTATGAAGACATCATGCAAATTTTCATCCAGCTTCGAGCTTGTTTGGACGCTCAGAGCTTTTGCCCTTTTCAGTGGCCGGAAAATCTGTTAATGCTTCGAAAACAACAAACCAACTCAAAAAGTGGCTAAATTTGAACATGAGGATTCCAATAGTGTGTACTAATCATTAGAAAAGTTTGAAGTTGGAATAAGGAATAAAAATTGATTTATGTGTGGCAGACAACAGTTTTCCGTTCGAAACACTGACACTTCCCCAAAGAGTGTTTGATTTTTACATGAAGTGCGTCAAGTTTTTTCCTTAATCTTCTCAAATTTTACCACACCCTAGAAGGGTCCTATGAAGATATCATGCCAAGTTTCATTCGGTTTCAACCTTGTTTGCATGCTCAGAGTTTTTTGTTCTTTTTAGTCGTCGGAAAATCAGTTGATGCTTCGAAAATAGCAAACCAAATCAAAATGTGGCTAAATTTGAGCATGGCACTTAAAATGGTGTGTATTAATCATGTAAAAAGCTTGAAGTTGAATTTTGTGTGTGGCAGGTGAAGGTTTTCGCTTGGAACGTTGACACATCGCTGGAGAGTGTTCGAATTAAACACAAAGTGCGTGATTTTTTTGCCGTAACGCTCTCAAATTTTTACCACACCCTACATGGGACCTTTGAAGACACCATGCAAAGCTTCATCCAATTTCGAGCTTGTTTGCATGCTTACAGATTTTTGCCCTTTTTAGTGGCAGTATTGCCTCTTTAGGGCGCCGTCTTGGAATCCATGGCCCCATTTCTGCTTCCAACGGGCTAGACGTGCATGACATCGCAGTCGGTAAGTATTCGTCCAGCGATGTGGATGTTTGCTCGGCTTCTTGTGAGGCAATGCTGGCAGCTTCGGGTGGAGTTAGGTTGTAGCTGTATTTTGGTAAATATGCCCTAGAGACAATAGTAAAGTTGCTATTTATATTTTCTTATATCACGATAAATGTTTATTATTCATGTTGAAATTGTATTAACTGGAAACTTAGTACATGTGTGAATACATAGACAAAACAATGTGTCCCTAGTATGTCTCTACTTGACTAGCTCGTTAATCAAAGATGGCTAAGTTTCCTGACCATAGACATGTGTTGTCATTTGATGAACAGGATCACATCATTAGAGAATGATGTGATGGACAAGACCCATCCTTTAGCTTAGCATAAATTATCGTTTAGTTTTATTGCTATTGCTTTCATCATGACTTATACATGTTCCTCTGACTATGAGATTATGCAACTCCCGAATACTGGAGGAACACCTTGTGTGCTATCAAACGTCACAACGTAATTAGGTGATTATAAAGATGCTTTACAGGTGTCTCCGATGGTGTTTGTTGAGTTGGCATAGATCGAGATTAGGAGTTGTCACTCCGATTGTCGGAGAGGTATCTCTGGGCCCTCTCGGTAATGCACATCACTATAAGCCTTGCAAGCAATGTGACTAATGAGTTAGTTGCGAGATGTTGCATTATGGAACGAGTAAAGAGAGTTGCTGGTGACGAGATTGAACTAGGTATGATGATACTGACGGTTGAATCTTGGGCAAGTAACATACCGATGACAAAGGGAACGACGTATGTTGTTATGCGGTTTGACCGATAAAGATCTTCGTAGAATATGTAGGAGCCAATATGAGCATCCAGGTTCCGCTATTGGTTATTAACCGGAGATGTGTCTCGGTCATGTCTACATAGTTCTCGAACCTGTAGGGTCCGCACGCTTAACGTTCGATGACGATTTGTATTATGAGTTATGTGATTTGATGTACCGAAGGTTGTTCGGAGTCCCGGATGAGATCACGGACATGTCGAGGAGTCTCGAGATGGTCAATACGTCGATATATTGGAAGGCTATATTCGGACATTGGAAAGGTTCCGAGTGATTCGGGTATTTTTCGGAGTACTAGAGAGTTACGGGAATTCGCCGGGGGAAGTAGTGGGCCTTAATGGGCCATACGGGAAAAGAGATGTGGCACTCGGCTCGGAGAAACCGGAACGCCCCGTATTCCAGCCCAGAGATCGAGGAGAAGTCTTCTGGAATACAACACTGCTTAGCATAGAACAAACCAGCTTTCTATTATTACACGAATATGTATACAAGGTCTTCGATATTACAATGAATAACATCGGTACGGCGACACTACCCCATCCTTAGTTTCTCTATGCAAGCAGCAGAACAACTCGAAGCAGCGGAAAAACTTCTAGCAGCGGAACAACGACGACGGTGGTGAACTCTACTCCGCAGGGACTCTGGCTGGAACGCTGATCCTAGCTCGCACGAAAGGAAACCACGACAAGCAAGCAATCAAATCCGGCATGACCTGCAAACTGGTATGACACGCTAGTTCAGTACATTGAATGTACTTGCAAGCTCACAATAACCAGAAGCATTCAAGACAAACAACAGCATGGCAATTACAGGTTAAGCAGGAATTATCATAAGATCATCAGGATAACATGGCATGAACAACATGAACATAATACTGCTAGAACAATATGAGCATGGCATGAACATATAAATCAGACAATACTAGCATGCAACATGATGACACTATATGCACCATTTATTCTGCTTGGGTTACCTCGTAACCATAACAGGCATCACTTACCAACCTTGGACATCACACGATCATCTCAGGATCAAATCAAGCTTGGTATAAACAATACCGTAGTAATCATTAAATGATCACAAGGAGCTTGATCTTTACCCACGATTCTCGCACAACATCACGAATATCCAACAACTCGGTATCCTCGATACCACGGTGATCATCTCATGATCACGAACGGAATCACTCTTGGTTCAACGGGTTACCTTGTAACCAAACGGTGATCTTTCCGGCGATCACAACCATGACCAACACTTGGTCTCAAACGGTGATCTTTCCGGCGATCACAGACAACTTATCTCATCATCGAACCAGGGTTGTTATTAATCAAGTTATTATTAATACTGTTGACTCATAGTGTGACCGACACGAACTGGGCCCTTATCCGCGGGCATGGCTATCGATAGATTTAATATACACTCTGCAGAGGTTAGTACACTGTACCCACACTACGGAACCCATGGCCTCCCACTCCCATTCGGTTGGACCAACGGCGTTCCGACAAAGCTGTCCTACTGTCATGACACTCTCCCGGCCACTCCGACTCACTCCCCACTGGGCTAGTCCTGGGTGGCCCCGTGTCTACCAAAGCCACCAACGGCCACCGTCGTGGCCAAACATAAACGGTCCCAAACGAGGACCTGGATCCATAACAACAACAACGGGCACACAAGGCTCATGTCCGTCTACCTGATCAGGGTAGCGCATGCCCATAACCTTCCCTTGTTGGAGGCACCAGCGAGAGGCACGACAATAGACCCAGTTAGGACCTTCCCATAAAGGTAAGCATGGTTGCACTGGTCAGTTTGATATAGTGGCACCATGACTCAGCCAACAGTTGTTCAAGTTCAATTTAATCCGGTTAAACTTGAGAGCCATGATAAAATTACATGATGCAATTACAATGAATGAGCATGATATCAACATAAGCACGGGTGCAACATAACTACCCACCATATCAACAATGAATCATCTCCAACTAAGCATGACATAATGACGAGCATGAATATTACAAGTACAACACTACTCATAGCATAACATGACCACAAGCATCAATAATAAATACCATGCAAGAACACATTAATAACATTACCGAGTAAACACTTAACCAACTAGCAGCAAAGGAACAATGCATATTAACAGTAATCGGTAACCGATGTTAGTCATGCACTGAAGAACATGACCAACCCAACATGTACTACTATCAAGCATGGAAATATGAAAGTAATACTAGCAGGTAGAACGTGATAACAAAGTGCAAGAAAGATAGCATGACGGTAATCACCGATCCATAAACATAACCGACATAACGACAACAGTAGCAAAACAATCATACAGTTATTAACGATTCAAGTTGAAAACCAATGCTAATGCATGGCTATCATGCCATGGTGGTTGTGGCTTTCCTGGGGTGACGGAGACTCCGGGAAGAAGTGCGGTGAAGCCGCAGAATGAAACATCGGACAGTTCTCTCTCAGAGAGGGCTGATTAGAGGCAAGGGCATAATGGTCATTTTCAATGTGAGACCATGATATGTCTCCAACGTATCTATAATTTTTGATTGTTCCATGCTATTATATTATCAAACTTGGATGTTTTATATGCATTTATATGCCATTTTATATGATTTTTGGGACTAACATATTAATTAGAGCCCAGTGCCAGTTTCTGTTTTTTTCCTTGTTTTAGAGTATCGCACAAAAGGAAAATCAAACGAAGTCCAATTGATCTGAAACTTCACGGAACTTATTTTTGGAAGGAAAGCAACCCGGGAGACTTGGAGTCCACGTAAGGGAAGCAACAAGGAAGCCACGAGGCAGGGGGCGCGCCCTCCACCCTCGTGGGCCCCTCGTGGCTCCCCTGACATACTTCTTCTGCCTATATATCTCCATATACCCTAAAATGATCGGGGAGCACAATAGATCGGGAGTTCCGCCGCTAGAAGCCTCTGTAGCCACCGAAAGCCAATCTAGACCTATGCCGGCACCCTGCCGGAGGGGAATCCCTCTCCGGTGGCCATATTCATCATCCCGGTGCTCTCCATGATGAGGAGGGAGTAGTTCTCCCTCGGGGCTGAGGGTATGTACCAGTAGCTATATGTTTGATATCTCTCTCTCTCTCTCGTGTTCTTGATTTGGCACGATCTTGATGTATCGCGAGCTTTTCTATTATAGTTGGATCTTATGATGTTTTCTCCTCCCTCTACTCTCTTGTAATGGATTGAGTTTCCCCTTTGAAGTTATCTTATCGGATTGAGTCTTTAAAGATTTGAGAACACTTGATGTATGTCTTGCCGTGCGTATCTGCGGTGACAATGGGATATCACGTGATTCACTTGATGTATGTTTTGGTGATTAACTTGCGGGTTCCGCCCATGAACCTATGCATAGGGGTTGGCACACATTTTCGTCATGATTCTCCGGTAGAAACTTTGGGGCACTCTTTGAGGTTCTATGTGTTGGTTGAATAGATGAATCTGAGATTGTGTGACGCATATCATATAATCATACCCACGGATACTTGAGGTGACATTGGAGTATCTAGGTGACATTAGGGTTTTGGTTGATTTGTGTCTTAAGGTGTTATTCTAGTACGAACTCTAGGGCTGTTTGTGACACTTATAGGAATAGCCCAATGGTTTGATTGGAAAGAATAACTTTGAGGTGGTTTCGTACCCTACCATAATCTCTTTGTTTGTTCTCCTCTATTAGTGACTTTGGAGTGACTCTTTGTTGCATGTTGAGGGATATTTATATGATCCAATTATGTTATTATTGTTGAGAGGACTTGCACTAGTGAAAGTATGAACCCTAGGCCTTGTTTCAACGCATTGCAATACCGTTAACGCTCACTTTTATCATTAGTTACCTTGCTATTTTTATAATTTCAGATTACAAATGCCTTTATCTACCATCCATATTGCACTTGTATCACCATCTCTTTGTCGAACTAGTGCACCTATACAATTTACCATTGTATTGGGTGTGTTGGGGACACAAGAGACTCTTTGTTATTTGGTTGCAGGGTTGCTTGAGAGAGACCATCTTCATCCTACGCCTCCTACGGATTAATAAACCTTAGGTCATCCACATGAGGGAAATTTTCTACCGTCCTACAAACCTCTGCACTTGGAGGCCCAACAACGTCTACAAGAAGAAGGTTGTGTAGTATACATCAAGCTCTTTTCTGGCGCCGTTGCCGGGGAGGTTAGCGCTTGAAGGTATATCTTTAGATCTTGCAATCGAGTCTTTTAGTTTCTTGTTTTATCACTAGTCCAGTTTATAAAAGAAAACTATAAAAAATGGAATTGAGTTTACCTCATACGCTTCATCTTTTTAATATCTCTTGTGAGTATGATGGGAAGGAAAATTGTGCTCAGGTGCTAGAATAAGAATGCATTAGAATGTTTGACACTAAATATTTGAATGATGAGCATGATTGCAATGTTGGTAGTATGAATTCCTTGAATATCCATGATGCTAATGATATGCAAAGCCACAAGTTTGGGGAAGCTATATTTGATGAAGATGATATTTTTTGTCCCCCAAGTTTTGATGAGCAAATTTATTATGATGAAAGCATGCCTCCTATTTATGATGATTATATTGATGAAAGTGGATTTGGAGAGGTCTGGACTTTATTTTGTGATGAATCCACTATTCCGAAAGAGGTTCCAATTGATTATGAGAACAAAGTTGCTATCTATGATGATTATTGTGATGACTTATATTCTATAAAGAATAATGATATCCATGAAACTTGTCATCATGATTTTAGTTTTCAATTGGATTATGCCTCACAGGATAGTTATTTTGTTGAGTTTGCTCCCACTACTATTCATGAGAAGAAGTTTGCTTATGTGGAGAGTAATAAAATTTCTATGCTTGTAAATCATGAAAATAATGCTTTATGTGATAGTTATATTGTTGAATTCATTCATGCTGCTACTGAAAATTATTATGATGGAGGAACATATGCTTGTAGGAGTTGCAATAATATCAAGTTTCCTCTCTATGTGCTTAAAGTTTTGAAGTTATGCTTGTTTTACCTTCCTATGCAAGTTTATTCTTGTTCCCACAAGTTGTTTTCTCACAAAATCCCTATGCATAGGAAGTGAGTTAGAATTAAATGTGCTAGTCATATTCTTCATGATGCTCTCTTTATATTTCAATTCTTATCTTTTATGTGAGCATCATTGAAATCGTCATGCCTAGCTAGGGGCGTTAAACGATAGCGCTTGTTGGGAGGCGACCCAACTTTATTTTTGTTCCTTGCCTTTTGCTCCTGTTTAGTAATAAATAATTTATCCAGCCTCTTTTATGGTTGTGTTTTTGTGTTTAATTAGTGTTTGTGCCAAGTAGAACCGTTGGGAAGACTTAGGGAAAGTCTTGTTGATCTTGCTGTAAAAAACAGAAACTTTAGCGCTCACGAGAATTGCTGCAATTTTTATTTGGAGAGTGATATTTAGTTAATTATTTTTGAAGATTATTAATATATAAATTCTTCAGTCCAACAATTTATTTGGGAATTTTATGAGTTCCAGAAGTTTGCGTTAGTTACAGATTACTACAGACTGTTCTGTTTTTGACAGATTATGTTTTCATTGTGTTGTTTACTTATTTTGATGAATCTATGGCTAGTAAAAGAGTTTATAAACCATAGATAAGTTGGAATACAGTAGGTTTAATACCAATATAAATAAATAATGAGTTCATTACAGTACCTTGAAGTGGTGTTTTGTTTTCTTTCGCTAACGGAGCTTACGAGTTTTCTGTTAAGTTTTGTGTTGTGAAGTTTTCAAGTTTTGGGTAAAGATTCGATGGACTATGGAATAAGGAGTGGCAAGAGCCTAAGCTTGGGGATGCCCAAGGCACTCCAAGGTAATATTCAAGGATAACCAAGAGTCTAAGCTTGGGGATGCCCCGGATGGCATCCCCTCTTTCGTCTTCGTCTATCGGTAACTTTACTTGGAGCTATATTTTTATTCGCCACATGATATGTGTTTTGCTTGGAGCATCATTTTATTTCATTTTGTTTTCCTTGCTATTTGAATAAGATGCCAAGATCTGAAATTCTTAAATGTTAGAGAGTCTTCATATAGTTGCATAATTATTCGACTACTCATTGATCTTCACTTATATCTCTCGGAGTAGTTTGTCATTTGCTCTAGTGCTTCACTTATATCCTTTTAGAGCACGGTGGTGGTTTATTTTATAGAAATAGATGAACTCTCATGCTTCACTTATATTATTTTGAGAGTCCTAAACAACATGGTAATTTTCTTTGGTTATGAATTTAGTCCTAATATGATGGGCATCCAAGAGGGATATAATAAAAACTTTCATATAAGTGCATTGAATACTAAGAGAAGTTTGATACTTGATGATTGTTTTGAGATATGGAGGTAATAATATCAAACTCGTGCTAGTTGAGTAGTTGTGAATTTGAGAAGTGCTTGTGTTGAAGTTTGCAAGTCCCGTAGCATGCACGTATGGTAAACTTTATGTAACAAATTTGAAACATGGGGTGTTCTTTGATTGTCTTCCTTATGAGTGGCGGTCGGGGACGAGCAATGGTCTTTTCCAACCAATCTATCCCCCTAGGAGCATGCACGTAGCGCCGAGGTTTTTGATGACCTGTAGATTTTTGCAATAAGTATGTGAGTTCTTTATGACTAATGTTGAGTCCATGGATTATACGCACTCTCACCCTTCCATCATTGCTAGCCTCTCCAGTACCGTGCATTGCCCTTTCTTACATTGAGAGTTGGTGCAAACTTCGCCGGTGCATCCAAACCCCGTGATATGATATGCTATTTCACACATAAACCTCCTTATATCTTCCTCAAAACAGCCACCATACCTACCTATTATGGCATTTCCATAGCCATTCCGAGATATATTGCAATGCAACTTTCCACCATCCCGTTTATCATGACACATTCATCATTGTCATATTGCTTAGCATGATCATGTAGTTGACATAGTATTTGTGGCAAATCCACCGTTCGTAATTCTTTCATACATGTCACTCTTGGTTCATTGCATATCCCGGTACACCGCCGGAGGCATTCATATAGAGTCATACTTTGTTCTAGTATTGAGTTGTAATCATTGAGTTGTAAATAAATAGAAGTGTGATGATCATCATTTTCTAGAGCATTGTCCCAAGTGAGGAATTAAAAAAAAGAGAAAGGCCATAAAAAAAGAAGGCCAAAAAAAGAGAAAGGCCATAAAAAAAGAAGGCCCAAAAAAAAGAGAAACGCCATAAAAAAGAGAAGGCCCAAAAAACAAAAAAATATGAGAGAAAAAGAGAGAAGGGACAATGCTACTATCTTTTTTCCACACTCGTGCTTCAAAGTAGCACCATGATCTTTATGATAGAGAGTCTCCTGTTTTGTCACTTTCATATACTAGTGGGAATTTTTCATTATAGAATTTGGCTTGTATATTCCAACAATGGGCCTCCTCAAGTGCCCTAGGTCTTCGTGAGCAAGCAAGTTGGATGCACACCCACTTAGTTTCTTTTGTTGAGCTTTCATACATTTATAGCTCTAGTGCATCAGTTGCATGGCAATCCCTACTCCTTGCATTGACATCAATTTATGGGCATCTCCCTAGCCCATTGATTAGCCTCGTTGATGTGAGACTTTCTCCTTTTTTGTCTTCTCCACATACCCCCCATCATCATATTCTATTCCACCCATAGTGCTATGTCCATGGCTCGCGCTCATGTATTGCGTGAAGGTCTATGAGTTTGAGATTACTAAAGTATGAAACAATTGCTTGGCTTGTCCTCGGGGTTGTGCATGATGAGAGCATTCTTGTGTGACTAAAATGGAGCATGACCAAACTATATGATTTTGTAGGGATGAACTTTCTTTGGCCATGTTATTTTGAGAAGACATGATTGCTTAGTTAGTATGCTTGAAGTATTATTATTTTTATGTCAATATGAACTTTTGTCTTGAATCTTATGGATTTGAATATTCTTGCCACAATAAAGACAAATGCATGGATAAATATGTTAGGTAGCATTCCACATCAAAAATTCTGTTTTTATCATTTACTTACTTCAGGACGAGCAGGAATTAAGCTTGGGGATGCTGATACGTCTCCAACGTATCTATAATTTTTGATTGTTCCATGCTATTATATTATCAACCTTGGATGTTTTATATGCATTTATATGCTATTTAATATGATTTTGGGGACAAACCTATTAACCTAGAGCCCAGTGCCAGTTTCTGTTTTTTTCCTTGTTTTAGAGTATCGCAGAAAAGGAAAATCAAACGGAGTCCAATTGACCTGAAACTTCACGGAACTTATTTTTGGAAGGAAAGCAACCCGGGAGACTTGGAGTCCATGTAAGGGAAGCAACAAGGAAGCCACGAGGCAGGGGGCGCGCCCTCCACCCTCATGGGCCCCTCGTGGCTCCCCTGACGTACTTCTTCTGCCTATATATCTCCATAAACCCTAAAACGATCGGGAAGCACAATAGATCGGGAGTTCCGTCGCCAGAAGCCTCCGTAGCCACCGAAAGCCAATCTAGACCTGTCCCGGTACCCTGCCGGAGGGGGAATCCCTCTCCGGTGGCCATCTTCATCATCCCGGTGCTCTCCATGACGAGGAGGGAGTAGTTCTCCCTCGAGGCTGAGGTATGTACCAGTAGCTATGTGTTTGATCTCTCTCTCTCTCTCTCTCTCTCTCTCTCTCGTGTTCTTGATTTGGCACGATCTTGATGTATCGTGAGCTTTGCTATTATAGTTGGATCTTATGATGTTTTCTCCCCCCTCTACTCTCTTGTAATGGATTGAGTTTCCCCTTTGAAGTTATCTTATCGGATTGAGTCTTTAAAGATTTGAGAACACTTGATGTATGTCTTGCCGTGCGTATCTGTGGTGACAATGGGATATCACGTGATTCACTTGATGTATGTTTAGGTGATCAACTTGCGGGTTTCGCCCATGAACCTATGCATAGGGGTTGGCACACGTTTTGGTCGTGATTCTCCGGTAGAAACTTTGGGGCACTCTTTGAGGTTCTATGTGTTGGTTGAATAGATGAATCTGAGATTGTGTGACGCATATCAGATAATCATACCCACGGATACTTGAGGTGACATTGGAGTATCTAGGTGACATTAGGGTTTTGGTTGATTTGTGTCTTAAGGTGTTATTCTAGTACGAACTCTAGGGCTGTTTGTGACACTTATAGGAATAGCCCAACAGATTGATTGGAAAGAATAACTTTGAGGTGGTTTCGTACCCTACCATAATCTCTTCGTTTGTTCTCCGCTATTAGTTACTTTGGAATGACTCTTTGTTGCATGTTGAGGGATATTTATATGATCCAATTATGTTATTATTGTTGAGAGGACTTGCACTAGTGAAAGTATGAACCCTAGGCCTTGTTTCAATGCATTGCAATACCATTTACGCTCACTTTTATCATTAGTTACCTTGCTGTTTTTATAATTTCAGATTACAAATGCCTTTATCTACCATCCATATTGCACTTGTATCACCATCTCTTCGCCGAACTAGTGCACCTATACAATTTACCATTGTATTGGGTGTGTTGGGGACACAAGAGACTCTTTGTTATTTGGTTGCAGGGTTGCTTGAGAGAGACCATCTTCATCCTACACCTCCTACGGATTGATAAACCTTAGGTCATCCACTTGAGGGAAATTTGCTACTGTCCTACAAACCTCTGCACTTGGAGGCCCAACAACGTCTACGAGAAGAAGGTTGTGTAGTAGACATCAGATCACCTAGTGAAAATGTTACCAAAAGATAGAGCTCGACGAGACGAAGAAGTGAGCGCTGGTTTCACCTCAATCGGAGTTACGGTTGAAAAGTTGTGAGGAGTTGAAGATCAGGGACCAATCTATGAATATTTTCATCACCAACGGGTCCCTGGGAGGAAAAACTGAAAGCGCATAAGGGGAAATACGTTTTCTGAAACAGAAAGCGTGTTCTGAACCAAAGTAGATTGAAAATACGTTTTCAAAACAGGAAAGCGTACCCAGGAGAAACCCGTCTCCACTTATCCACGTGGACCCGTTGCTGGAGCCACTTCCAGGCGGGGCCCAGGCGCAGGGGGAGGGGGCACGGGAGTTCGTCTCCTTCCTCCCGCTCCTGTGCTCCCGTGCAGGACAGAGGAGGAGCAGGGGAGGAAGCGGCGAGGGGGCCGGCCAGCTCCGGGCATCTCTGGCCGAGCCGAGGGCACCGGCGGGACCAGGGCAGCGAGGGGGTCCTGTTCAGAGGGAGCATGGCCGTCGGGGAGGAGAGGGATGGAGGGGAGAGGTGGCGCCAGGAGGAGGACCCGGACGGGCGGGCGGTGGTGCTCTCCGGTGAAGCTGGCACTCCAGCGAGGGGGCAAGTGGGTGGGGCGGCTGAGTGGAACGAGGGGGACTCGGTGGACGTGGTGGGAGGAGGAGAGGAGGAGAGGAGGCTCGGGTTGGCCGGAATCATGCCGAGGCCGAGGCGGCCATGGTGGATGACGGCGAACAACGATGAGATGAGGCGACTCCATAGGGAAAATGAGGCGAGGGAGAGATGGTTGAGGTGCGGAGGGACTCGGGGGTCCTTATATAGGAGCGGAGGAGGGCTCTAGAGCTCACGGACAAGCTCCCGACCAAGCTTTAATGGCGGGCAGAGGCTGGATTCGGCACGAGCATGGCTCTAGCGGCGCATTGATGGCGAACGAGGACGAAGCAGCGATGCAGGGATATGCAGTCGAGCACGGGCGAGCTCCTGGACAATGTTTGAGGTCGAGACGGTGAGGGAGGAGACGAGCACAGTGGCCGGACCGAGCCAGAGCTTGCACTATGTGTGACGCCAGCGTGATCACCATGGCACTTGTGCAAACGGCGCGTTCTGGCTGGGCCGACCATGTCTAGTAGATAGACCGACGTGTCCTCAGTCAAAATGAAGAAAGAATTGGGTCCAGGGGCAAAGAAGAGATTTGCAGATGGCCACAAAGCAAGCCAGCAGCCAAGTGTTTGTGCTGTGCAGTGGAGACACCAGCTTGGTAACGCAGTAAATAGTTTGTCCAGTGATGATCACACACTAAGGTGATGTTGATTACCAAAAATCAGAGTAAGAGGAGGAGTTTAGATGAGGGTTGCTGTAGAAACCACTACAATGGCCAGAATTAGGGATTTGGATGATGCACTCAAATGGAGAGGCAAGTTAAGCTGAAATTTGGCAAGGCCTAATTATTTGATCATATGAAGATGCTGTAAAAGTTTCATACGAAATGGATTTACCAAAATGGTACTTCCCTCACAGCTATCTTCACTGACCAAATCTTGCAATAATTCTAGAGAAATATTGGCTAGGTGAAAAGGTTCCAAATTTGGTGGAGAGATGTTATTGGGGTATGATAATGCTATGGTAAATTTTCAGGAAAAATGAAGCAATATAAAATTTACTTGCTTCACAATCTGAAAATATTGCCAGAATCAAAGATTTGGTCCTGTGCTCAGATAGATGATTGTATGGGGCTGAAATTTGGAGGAGTGTGCTAATATGATCACATGAAGGAGTGTGCAAAATTTAAACTCATTTGGATAACCCTAGATAGTACTTCCTTCACAATGCCTTATGTCTGACAAAAAGTTTGAAAAATTGTTGACGAAGATAGGCTAGGAAAATAAAGTTGAATTTTGGCACAGGTCAATTATTTGGATAGGAAAAGATGTCCAAAAAGTTTGGGGTCAAATGGGCAAAGATAAATAGCACTTACTTCACAATGTGCCATTTAGGACAGAATAGCAAATGAATTTATTGAGCATGATGAGAAATATGGACAATGAAATATTTTACCATATTTGAGGAATATATGACGCAAACAATTTATAAGAATTATTTGGGGATTTTTGGAGGGGAAAAAATATAGGTTGCTTCACAACTTAGGGCAGACATGGTTATTCCTTTAATAGAAAAAGGAATTTTCATGAGAAAAAGAAATTAGGGTTTGGTCAAGCAGTGGAGTGATATGATCTTGGAAAAGTTTTTAGGATGATGAGCCACTTGGGATAGGAAATGAAGATGATTTCTCAGGTGACAAGGCCACAAAACCACTTCAAAAAGAAAAAAACAGAGCAAAAACCAATTAAATTAAAAGAAAAAGAAAAGGGCCAAAATCCAGGCTGTTACAGGAGAGAAGGGCCTCAAGGGGTGGCCGCACGCCCCCCATGGGCTGGTCCGAATTGGACTAGGAGGGGGCACCCCCTCTTTCCTTTTCCCTCTCCCTCTCCTTCCTTCTTCTCCTACTTGGACTAGGAAAGGGGGAAACCTACTCCTACTAGGAGTAGGAATCCTTCCCTTGGGCGTGCCATGAGAGGGCCGACCCTCCCCCTCCTTCACTCCTTTATATACGGGGGAGGGGGCACCCCATAGACACTCCAAGATTTGTTTAGCCGTGTGCGGTGCCCCCCTCCACAGATTTCCACCTCAGTCATATCATTGTAGAGCTTAGGCGAAGCCCTGCGTCGGTAACTTCATCATCACCGTCATCACGCCGTCGTGCTGGCAAAACTCTCCCTCGACCTCAGCTGGATCTAGAGTTCGTGGGACGTCACTGAGCTGAACGTGTGCAGATCGTGGAGGGGCCGTACCTTCGGTGCTAGGATCGGTTGGATCATGAAGACGTACGACTACATCAACCGCGTTGTCATAACACTTCTACTTACGGTCTAAGAGGGTACGTGGACAACACTCTCCCCTCTCGTTGCTATGCATCACCTAGATGGATCTTGCGTGTGCGTAGGATTTTTTTTGAAATTACTGCGTTCCCCAACATTGGTATCAGAGCCAGGTCTATGCATAGATGTTATATGCACGAGTAGAACACAAAGGAGTTGTGGGCGTGAGTATATACATATTGCTTGCCGTCACTAGTTGTTTCTTGATTCGGCGGTATTGTTGGATGAAGCGGCCCAGACCGACATTACATGACCGCATTCATGAGACTGGTTCTACCGACGTGCTTTGCACACAGGTGGCTGGCGGGTGTCTGTTTCTCCAACTTTAGTTGAATCAGACTCAATGAACATGGTTCTTTCTGAAGATCAAAAAGCAATCACTATACCACGTTGTGGTTTTTATGCCGTAGGTAAGAACGGTTCTTGCTAAGCCCGTAGCAGCCACATAAAACTTGCAACAACAAAGTAGAGGACATTTAACTTGTTTTTGCAGGGCATGTTGTGATGTGATATGGTCAAGACGTGATGAGATATAAATTGTTGTATAAGATAATCATGTTTTGTTACAGTTATCAACAACTGACAGGAGCCTTATGGTTGTCTCTTTATTGCATAAGATGCAAGCGCCATATAATTGCTTTACTTTATCGCTATGTGATAGCAATAGTTGGCGAGACAACCATGTGATGACATGTTGATAAAGATCAAGATGATGGAGATCATGGTGTCATGTCGGCGACGATGGAGATCATGACGGTACTTTGGAGATGGAGATCAAAGGCACAAGATGATGATGACCATATCATGTCTTTTGATTGCATGTGATGTTTATCTTTTATGCATCCTATTTTGCTTAGTACGACGGTAGCATTATGAGATGACCTCTTACTAAAATTTCAAGGTATAAGTGTTCTCCCTGAGTATGCACTGTTGCTACAGTTCATCGTGCTGAGACACCACGTGATGATCGGGTGTGATAAGCTCTACGTTCACATACAACGGGTGCAAGTCAGTTCTGCACACGCAGAATACTCGGGTTAAACTTGACGAGCCTAGCATATGCAGATATGGCCTCGGAACACTGAGACCAAAAGGTCGAGCGTGAATCATATAGTATATATGGTCAACATAGTGATGTTCACCATTGAAAGCTACTCCATCTCACGTGATGATCGGACATGGTTTAGTTGATATGGATCACGTGATCACTTAGATGATTAGAGGGATGTCTATCTAAGTGGGAGTTCTTAAGTAATATGATTAATTGAACTTAAATTTATCATGAACTTAGTCCTAATAGTATTTGCATATCTATGTTGTAGATCAATTGCTCGTGTATAGCTTCCCCATTTTATTTAGGATATGTTCCTAGAGAAAACTATGTTGAAAGATGTTAGTAGCAATCATGCGGACTAGCTCCGTGATCTGAGGATTATCACAGAAGAATTATGTCCTTGATGCACCGCTAGGTGACAGACCTATTGCAGGAGAAGATACAGACGTTATGAACTTTTGGCAAGCTCGGTTTGATGACTAATTGATAGTTTAGTGCGCCATGCTTTACGGCTTAGAACCGGGAATTCAAAAACGTTTTGAACGCCACGGATCATATAAGATGTTCCAAGAGCTGAAATTGGTATTTCAGACTCATGTCCGAGTCGAGAGGTATGAGATCTCTGACAAGTACTTAGCCTACAAGATGGAGGAGAATAGCTCAACC
This sequence comes from Triticum dicoccoides, assembly GCF_002162155.2. Taxonomy (NCBI): domain Eukaryota; kingdom Viridiplantae; phylum Streptophyta; class Magnoliopsida; order Poales; family Poaceae; genus Triticum; species Triticum dicoccoides. The sequence goes on along the minus strand of NC_041382.1, from coordinate 147,412,465 downwards.
AGCGAGCATGCGCTCAGAATGTATGAGTACTACAATTGCTTGAATCAAGTGGGACTTAATCTTCTAGATAAGATAGTGATTGACAGAGTTCTCTAGTCACTATCACCAAGTTACTGGAACTTTGTGATGAACTATAATATGTAAGGGATGACGAAAACGATTCCCGAGCTCTTCGCGATTGTCGGTGTAAAACCGACAGATCTTGTGTAGGGGGTCCCGAACTGTGCGTCTAAGGCGGATGGTAACAGGAGGCAGGGGACACGATGTTTACCCAGGTTTGGGCCCTCTTGATGGAGGTAATACCCTACGTCCTGCTTGATTGTTCTTGATGATATGAGTATTACAAGATTTGATCTACCACGGTATCGTAGAGGCTAAACCCTAGAAGCTAGCCTATGGTATGATTGTATATTGTCCTACAGACTAAACCCTCTGGTTTATATAGACACTGAAGGGGGCTAGGGTTACACAAAGTCGGTTACAAGGGAGGAGATCTACATATCCATACTGCCAAGCTTGTCTTCCACGCCAAGGAGAGTCCCATCCGGGCACGGGACGAAGTCTTCAATATTGTATCTTCATAGTCCAACAGTCTGGCCAAAGGATATAGTCCGGCTGTCCGGAGACCCCCTAATCCAGGACTTCCTCAGTAGCCCCCGAACCAGGCTTCAATGACGATGAGTCCGACGCGCAGATCGTCTTCGGCATTGCAAGGCGGGTTCTTCTCCAAATTCTGAATATCTGCTGAGTAGTGTCCGGCTCACCATAAATGTTGCACTTCTTGGCTTCCGCGCCCAATAAGGGCTATCTTCCACGTGTCGAGCGAATGCGAGGAGCCGGGGCATTTTTACATTTGCCACCCTAGCCATGTAAGTAAACTGTCTATTAAAGGGACGGGGATTCTTAGATCCAAACCACACCATCCTCCCACGGCGAGTATCCATCGGAGCACGCTCGGAAAAATCCATTCCAACATGGCCGGCCATCGTAGCTCCTCCTCCCGCTCCCGCAGCCCTAAGCCCGGTGATTGGGAGAAGTTTTCCATCCCGCACAACCAATTAGTAGAGCTGCAGACCCAGGGATTTCTCCCTCCAGCATATTTGGTCCCCGTTCGAGCCGGGCTCACCACCTATAATGGTGGGAAGCAAGCGGAGAGCTTCCCTAATCCCTCCAAGGGGAGCGGGTATGCCTTGTCCCTTATTTACTAAGGGGACTCAGATTTCCAATCCACCTATTCCTTCGCTGGCTCCTGGAGTTTTACGGCCTCCAGTTGCATAATTTTACCCCCACTTCCATATTACACATTGCTGGTTACGTTGCCCTTTGTGAACTGTTTTTGGGCTGCGAGGCTCATTTCGAGCTATGGAAGAGGCTATTCTGCCTTGTGCCCCGTACACAGGAGGGGTCACTATATCAAGTGGGCGGAGCCGAAATATGGCGCATTGCTGGGACCGGATACCTGTCCGGTACCCCGAAGAAGATGTCCAAGGACTGGCCTTCGGAGTGGTTTTACATGGAGGACGTCCCCCTTCCAGATCCTATTCGGAGGGGTCTTCCCGAGTTCAACAATGCTCCTATGAAGAAACGCCGAAGCTGGCACCCACGGAGCCCCCAGGAGGAAGACAACGGAGAAGTCCTTTACCTAATGGACCGGATTAAAGTGCTGGCTCAATCAGGATTGACAATAACCGAGGTTATGTCAATATGCATAATGCGGGGGGTGCAGCCGCTTCAATATCGAGGGCACCCCCTGTGGCGCTTTAACGGGGAAGATGATGCCACCCGCCGCGGGCGTAAGGGGCCGGACTCTGCTGCCGCTCTAGCAAAAATTCTGTCCGAGTTGTTCAAGGGAGAGGAAGAGGAGTTCATCCATATTAATCCACAGGATGGATTTTCTATGTACAACCCTCCAAGCTAGGTAAGCTGTCACTCCGTACTCCCAACCTTCCCGCATTCTTCGTCATAAATACTCACCTTGCCGTTAATCGACAGGAACTGCGAAAAGCCATAAGGGAGGTCAACAGCCCACCTCCACAACCGGAGGACCCTGATCGGGCTCTCGATCCCGGACTCGAAGAGGATCCGGACATATTTGTGGAGCTGACAGACAAGACATTCTATCAATTGAGCTGTGATGACGCCATGGTGGCCATCATGGCCGACTATCCTAGGCTACTCCCTGCATCACATGTAAGGAAAAACCGGAGTCCCAACTTCCAAGAAGGATCCCCTTTTATGCACTTCACCTACCGTACACATATGGTGTTTTACAGGGAAGGCCTTCGGGATGCCATGCCGAACCCGCAGTGACTCGCCAACAAGGGGCACCGAAGCCGGGTAGGCCAAAAAGGAAGGCGGTCAGGACTGAGACACCGGCGCAGAGGTATGATACAAAACCTCGCTCCGTGGTTGTCGTCTTTCTTTAAAATATAACGACGTCCATGTTTCCTAGTAGGAAAAACGCTCGCCGGACTATATTCGGAGAGGCCGCAAATCACGCCTCCACCAGTCGGGCTCCATGGCCAGATATAGAGGCGGAAGCTAACACAGGGCGGACGCCGGATGCTTCTCCTACAGAGGATGCGGACAGACTATCCGCTACAAATTCCAAAGTGAAGAGCGACATGAATCACACACGTCGCCGGGCCGTACTCCGTGACGCTTGTTTCTCCCAAGAGGCATTCGATGCCTTCAACTCAGGAGATGCGTACATCCGTGCTGCTCAAAATGGTCTTGCCAGAGCCACGGACCAGTATGTAAAGGATATATGGGTAGGAAAATCTGACGATTATATATATCAATAGCCCCTGAGACTTGAAACAGTTGACACAACTGATTTAAGGATCATTATTTGTACAGGTTCTTACAGAGAAGAATACCCAATTGTCTCAAGAGCTGGAAGAGTGCAAAGCCTAGCTACAGGCCGCGGTGGCCGCGTTGAAGGAGTCTGAGAAGGCCCCCTCTGGTAACATTTGCTTCTATTGCAAAGAATTACAGGTACCAGATAGTATGCGGCGTGCATGCAAATCCAACAGTGGATGTTGCAGATGACCCTAGAGTGAATCCAGAGGCCGTGCCGGAGGATGCGCAACGTGCTAATCGACAGCTAAATGCTGGCGAGCGCGTGCTTACGCGGGTCAGGCAGGAGAAAAATAATCTCCAGGACGCCAATATCAAGCTGGATGTGGAACTGAAAGACGTCCGAGCCCAGCTTGCGGACTCCGTAAAGGAGAATAAGTGGCTTCGACGCGACATTTTTAATAAGTGCTTGAACGAACTTTTGAAGGAGTTCGACGAAGAAGCCGACTAACAGAGTTATCTCTCCAGGTATGCTAACGGGTCGTCCCACGGAGGAGATGCCCGGGTCTGCGGGTGATCTTCTACCAGAGCTCTCACAACTGCAGGAACAAGTTCGGCAGGTGATGCAGGGTATTGACCAAGCCTTGTGGCCTTCCGCGTCCCCGCCAGGAGGCATGGGGGAGCTTGTAGAGAAGCTCAAGGGAGCGCGGCGGTGCTTCCGATTATGGAAGATATCAGCTTGCCAACAAGGTTCAAGGGAAGCCTGGGCTATTGTGAAGACGCGATATACCAAAGCTGACCCAATCCACATGGCCGAGGTCGGACCTGTGGGGCCCGATGGGAAAGAGATCCCCGTCAGTTTGGTGTATGACCAAGTAGAATTAGCCGCAAAGTATTCCCAGCAGGATTGTAGGCTAGACAGCCTGTTGGATGGTATAGAAGAAGAATTTAATCAGTCTTAGTGACTGTGTACTTCAAGTGACATATATAATGTCCCTAGCCAGATTGTAAATCATTTGTCATGGCGGACCTTTTTGCTTCGACCTCTGGACCCGATAGTCCGTAGTGTATCCGAATACCCGCTCGGTTATGTAAAAACCGGGGTATGCATGGAAACAAGGCGTAGGGGTCATAAGTGCTTGAACAGACAAGTACCCAACTAGCTATGTTATATTACATGGGTAGTAAGAAACATCTTCTAGGGAGAATAGTTCCATTAAGGGTTCCTTTCCCTGGGTACGCATGCCCTAATGTGCATGTCTGAACTGCGAAAAGAGACGCATGCTATAAACATCTGGGGGCATGTGTCAAATTAAATGAAAGTCATCTTTTGTTCACCGACCGAATATTCCCTTAAGAATGCTAGATTTCGGCTTCACCCAGTCTGAGGTACACATCCGGCTGACCCGGCAGTAACAATCGCAGAGGTGCTCCCCTTATGTCCTAGCCGAATTAACGGGAACGTATGGCATAAATACAAGAGCCAGGCAATCCATCTTGGCCAAAACTTAAGTCATATTGATGCATATAATGGCTAAAAAAGGTACATGCGTAAGAATAACACATGTGTGGGGCGTAAAAGCCCAGAAAAATAGTTATATTAAGCTTCTGTATAAGAAGCCCCCAGGTATAATGAGCGCGACTAGCGTGTCAAGATTGTGTAACCAAGACACAGATGTAGCCTTTTAGGGCCTTGAGGAAAATAAAAGAGAGAAAGAGAGAAAAGACAGATAATTGATATGCAAAAAATTGACGGAGGTAAGGAGACGAACATAGAGTCCGACATTAGGCGTAGAATCTTCGGAGTCTGGCTGCGTTCCATGGGTTTGGCTCGAGTCGATTGTCCGATGCATCCCGCAGGCGGTACGCTCCACCGGTCAGAACCTGGTCAATAATGAAGGGACCTTCCCATTTGGGCTTGAGCTTGTTCTTTTTCTTCTCCGGCAAGCGTAGAACTAGTTCACCAACGTTATAGGTTTTGGCCCGTACTTCTCTGCTTTGATACCTTCGAGCCTGTTGCTGATAGAATGCGGAATGGGCTTTTGCCACATCGCGCTCCTCCTCTAGGGCGTCCAAGCTATCATGCCGATCGAGCTCGGCCTCTTTTTCTTCGTACATGTGCACTTGAGGTGAGTCATGAATTATGTCGCAAGGCAGAACTGCCTCTGTGCCGTACACCTTAAAAAACGGTGTGTATCCGGTAGTGCAATTCGACGTGGTCCGCAACCCCCATAGTATGGAGTCGAGCTCGTCTACCCAGTGCGTGTTTGATTCCTTTAAGGACCGCACTAATCTAGGTTTAATACCGCTCATGATAAGACCATTTGCTCGCTCGACTTGACCGTTAGTTTGCGGGTGATAGACAGAAGCATAATCAAGCTTGATGCCCATGTTGCTGCACCAAGGTTTCACCTCGTCGGCTGTAAAATTCGTGCCGTTGTCAGTAATGATGCTGTGGGGGATGCCATAACAGTGTACGACCCCAGATATGAAGTCTATCACCGGTCTAGATTCAGCCGTTTTGACAGGTTTGGCTTCTATCCATTTGGTGAATTTATCCACCATGACCAGTAAGTATTTTTTCTTATGGGTTCCCCCTTTAAGGGGTCCGACCATATCAAGCCCCCAGACTGCAAAGGTCCAAGTAATGGGGATTGTTTGGAGAGCGGTAGGCGGCATATGGCTTTGGTTTGCAAAAAGCTGGCAACCAACGCAATGTTGGACCAGATGTTGTGCATCTGCTCGGGCCGTCGGCCAATAGACACCTGTACGGAAGGCCTTGCTTACAAGGGCCCGGGCTACGGCGTGATGGCCACCGAGTCCAGCATGGATTTCTGCCAAAAGCTTCTTCCCTTCCTCTTCGGAGATGCACCTTTGAAGGATCTCTGGTGGTGCTTTTCTTATAAAGCTCTCCCTCGTGGACCTTGTAGGCTTTAGATCGCCGCACTATGCAGTGTGCCTCATTTTGGTCCTCGGGTAGTTCCTGTCTGGTTAGGTAGGGCAGGAATGGTTCTGTCCACGGGGTGATAACAGCCATTATCACGTGGGCTGAAGGTGTTATTTCGATGGCAGAGCCTCCGACTGTGTCAGAGTATTCGGTATCTGGTGTTGTGGCCAGGTTCGGACTATTGTTACCGATGTCCCCTTCCCATACTACGGATGGCTTAAACAGCTTTTCCAGGAAGATGTTAGGTGGGACAGGGTCGCGCTTAGCACTGATACGGGCGAGGATATCCGCCGCTTGATTGTGTTCCCGAGCCACATGGTGGAATTCAAGCCCCTCGAACCGAGCTGACATTTTGAGGACGATGTTGTGATATGCCGCCATTTTTGGATCCTTGGCATCAAAGTCTCCATTTATTTGATATATTGCGAGGTTCGAGTCCCCAAGCACCTCCAGGCGTTGAATGCCCATGGAAACTGCCATCCGGAGACCATGTAATAGGGCCTCGTATTTGGCTGCGTTGTTGGAGTCTGTATATAGTATTTGGAGTACGTATTGGACTGTATCTCCGGTGGGGGACGTCAGGACGACACCAGCCCCCAGACCAGCCAACATTTTAGAGCCGTCAAAGTGCATGATCCAATTGGAGTATGCGCCGTACTCTTTAGGGAGTTCGGCTTCTGTCCATTCAGCGACGAAATTGGCCAGTACTTGTGACTTAATGGCTCGCCGTGGTCTATATGTTATGTCGAACGGGAGGAGCTCGATAGCCCATTTGGCAATCCGGCCCGTGGCATCGTGGTTGTTTATTATGTCGCCGAGTGGTACTTCTGAAGCCACCGTGATGATTGAACACTCTTGAAAGTAGTGTCATAATTTCCGGGATGCCATAAATACCGCGTATGCTATCTTTTGATAATGTGGGTACCGTGTTTTGCATGGAGTGAGGACAGTGGACACATAATAGACCGGCTTTTAAAGTGGGAATTTGTGTCCGTCCGTCTCTCGTTCGACGACGAGCACTGCGCTTACAACTTGGTGAGTTGCCGCTATATATAACAGCATTGGTTCGCCGACATTTGGCGCGGCCAAGATTGGGTTGGTGGCCAAGATGGCTTTTATTTCTTCCAATCCGGTTGTAGCTGCGTCCGTCCACTCAAAGTGTTCGGTGCGCCGAAGAAGGCGATAAAGGGGGAGTGCCTTTTCTCCTAATCGGGAGATAAAGCGGCTTAAGGCCACCACGCATCCAGTTAACTTCTAGATTTGCTTGAGGTCAGTTGGGATAGCCAACTGCGACAGAGCTCGGATTTTAGCCGGATTTGCTTCAATTCCTCTACTGGAGACGATAAAGCCCAGGAGCTTTCTGGCGGGTACGCCAAAAACGCATTTTTCCGGATTGAGCTTAATGTCGTATGTTCGGAGATTGTCGAACGTGAGCCTCAAGTCGTCTATTAAGGAGTCGACGTGTCTGGTTTTAACGACCACATCGTCTACATATGCCTCCACTGTTTTGCCGATCTGCTTTTCCAGACATGTCTGAATCATGCGCTGATACGTTGCGCCGGCTTTTTTGAGCCCGAAGGGCATTGTGTTAAAACAGAAGGGGCCATATGGAGTGATAAATGTCGTTGCGGCTTGATCGGTCTCCGCCATCTTAATTGGTGGTAACCGGAATATGCGTCGAGGAAGCACAATGAGTTGTGTCCTGCGGTAGCATCGAT
>NC_041382.1:147303735-147404439 GCF_002162155.2 Triticum dicoccoides | reverse complement strand
GAGGGATCCTTTGGGCAAGCCTTATTGAGGTCCTTGAAGTCGACGCATATGCGCCAGGATTTGTCCTTCTTTGGTACCATCACCAGGTTTGCTAGCCAGTCCGGATGCTTGATTTCTCTAACGAATCCAGCCTCCAGTAACTTGGCTAGCTCCTCTCCCATGGCTTGTCGCTTAGGTTCAGAGAAACGCCGAAGAGTATGCTTGACCGGCTTGAATCCTTTTAAAATGTTAAGGCTATGCTCGGCCAGCCTGCATGGGATTCCTGGCATATCTAAAGGATGCCAGGCGAATATGTCCCAATTCTCGCGCAGGAACTCCCGTAGTGCGGCGTCTATAGCGGGGTTTAACTGTGCCCCGATGGATGCTGTTTTTGAAGGGTCCGTTGGATGGACTTGGAATTTGACTATTTCATCCGTTGGTTTGAAAGAAGTAGACTTGGATCTTTTGTCTAGCATCACGTCGTCCCTGTCCACTGTGTAGCGCAGCGCGGTGTCGGTGTACAAAAAGAGGGGTACACTTTTTGTACCCCTATAACTGTGCACGGGCAGTCTGAGCCACGGGCACCAGCACACTGAGCAAGGCAAGGGAGGTGAGCCAAAGTAAGGCCGAAGCTCAGGAGAAGCAGAACGACGCCAAGACCAAGACCACAAAGAGCAAAGGGGACGAAGCGGACCCCCCGGCAAGATCCTTGCCGGGAGGCGGTTTTAGCAAACACGGCAAGACCCTTGCCGTGGCAGCTCGCCCCACACCTACGGAGTAAGTCACCGCAAGGATTCGGGAGACATCCCCGTGGTGGCATGCAGATCTTTGTGAAGACATTCAAGATCAGATACACCCTTTAGAAGATGATGATCCTTGGCGGGATCCCAGCCAAGGAGGACCACAAGGCCCCCGGCAAGAGCCTTGCCAGGGATGACAGCAGGCGCCATAGCAAGACCCTTGCCGGGGCCCCGGCAAGGCCCTTGCCAAGAACACCCGTAGGGCCACCATCAGGCCCATGCCAGTCAAACCTCCACCGCCGTTCGCATGCAGCTGCCTACCCAACCAGCTGGGCAGGCACATGCGTGGCGGCATGCGGATCTTCGTGGAGACCCACCACTGCGCTACCTCAGCTGCCTGCCTGCCTACATGGCACCGTGGGCGCCGCTGGCCAGGGCGCGTGTCGACACGAGAGGGAGCAGCGACGGACGAGACAGGGCTCTCCCCCGTCCCCGATAAAGCAGGGACACCTAGGCAAGACGCATTAAATGCGCCTTGTCATGTAATGCAAGGGATAACCTCACATCACTGTACCCTTTCCACCTCCTATGTGCCACTGTGGAGACCCCTTTCCTATAAATGGAGGCCCAAGGCGACCAGGAGGAGGATTCAGCTTTTTGGAGCTCCTCACGCCCCATAGCTAGCTCAAGAACACAGATATACAATCCACCAAAGCAGGAGTAGGGTTTTACGCATCCTCGCGGCCCGAACCTGGATAAACGAACCGTGTGCTATCTGTTTGATCTGCTCTTCTCACGACCCCGTGCCCCGCAACCGTAGTAGGGATTCTTGTGATCCCATAGGTGTCGTTCCCACCGACATCTTTGGCGCACCAGGTAGGGGGCGCAGTTGTGAGAATCGGCTTTAGCAGTTAGTTCGACGCTTCTTCATCGTCATGGCGCCCAAGAAGAAGACGACGGTGGCGGTTGGCCCGTCAGAAGCCGGACATCCCGTCCCGATGCGGGCGAGCAGCGGACCGGTCGCAGAAAGGACCCGGGGCGCCGTTCGCGAACACCAACACCGTCCCAGCAGCCGGAGTTTGGGCAGCGGCGATGTTCGTGCGCCTGGTAATGGGCCGCATGCCGCCAAATCCAAAGACGGAGCCAGGCCCTCCGCGGGTGGCGCGGGGCCTTCCAAGATCGCTGCCACCCCGCCCGAAGGTGATGCGAGGGCCTCCAAGACTCCCACGCCGGCGCCGAAGGTGCGCTCCTCTCAAGCGGCACACGACGAACGACGTAATCACGCCGAAGACCCCGGGCGTCGCCGCGGGAAGAGCCCCGAGCGCCACTCCCGGGAGGTAGAAGACCTGCCCGCTCACCGAGGTGCTGGTGAAGATGGCATGCGACCGCGGGGTCGTGATAGAGCTCCTTCTGACATGGTTAGAAATCGAAGCATGTTGCGATCCGTGCAGGTTTCGCTGCCACCAACGCCAGCAGAAGCCCTGGTGCGCGCGCAGTTGCTCCTCGATTTTCCTCCCACTACGGGGAAACTCGACGAATGGAGAGCCACTATCTGAAGCCTTGTTGCGGTGGCCAACAAAGACGAATCGAGTCCGGTGGAGCCCCCGGGTCGACGCTCCGATGGAGTCCCACGCACTAGTGGCAGGAAAGCCGGCGGCGCCGCTACCACGGTGCACTCGCCTCCTCCTCGCCCGGTACCGCGGACGCCAGCCCGTTGCGACATTACGGGCGATGAAATCTCCATAGCTTCGTCCGACTCGCGGACCCACTGTGACCAGCGCCAAGTCCTTCGGGAACAAGACCATGAAGATGCTCAAACCACTATCGAGCGCCGGCGCGGAGCGCACCACCAGTCAGACAGGCGAGCAGGGCCTACTGTGAACCACCCGGTATCGGAGAGCCCTGGAGGCCTACCTTACGAGGTAGGCTGTCCGGCTTTTACCCGTGAGCTGCGGCAGTTCCAGTGGCCCACTCACCGCACCTTCAAACCTGACGTGGGCGAAAAGTACAGCGGCAAGACCCACCCGTCCGAGTTCCTCAACATCTACACCATTGCGATGCAAGCTACCGGAGCCTGCGACTATAAGGGGCTTGCGAATTACTTTCTGTTGGCTCTTAAACCCAACGCCATGTCATGCTTGCTGCACTTGCCGGTAGACTCTATTTCCTCCTAGTCGGATTTGTGCCATGAGTTTGTGGGCGCCTTTACTGGAGGCCACCAAGCCCATGGCCAAGCGAGCGACTTGCACGTCATTCCCCAGAAGGGAGGCGAGAGTCCCCGCAAGTATATACAGAGGTTCAGCGGGATACAGTACAATATCCCTGATGTTCACCCTGCCGCCATCATCAGCTCGTTCCATCAGAACGTGCGTAACCGCAAGATGCGCGAAGAGCTGGCAATGAACAAGGTGAAAGATGTAGCAGAACTCTATGTTCTTGCTGACAGATGTGCCCGGGCTGAAGAGGGAAGGAAGTACCCCGGCGAAGACGCCGGCGTGGAAACCGACTCCTCAGATGAAGATACTGCCGCCCCAGCGAAGAAGGGCCGGCGCCGCAACAGGAAGCGCAAAGGTAAAGCCGTGCTTGCCGTCGAGGGATCTGATGACACCGGCTCCACCAAGAAAACCAAGGCAGATGACCCCGGCAAGGAAATTGCCGGATGTGTCGCCTGTCGGGCCTTGGCGGTTGCCGAGAAGCCAGGAAACTCCGACAAGCGATACTGCAAGATCCATCGCACCAAAGGCCATGCTCTCCAAGACTGGCGACAGGTTGAGCTCCTCGCTGAGAAGCAGAGGGCTGAATATTATAGGCGGCACAAGGAGAAGGGCCAAGACGGTGCTAAGGGGTCTGGCAAGAAGCATGACGGCCAGGCGGGCCGTTGCGGCAAGGATAAACAACAGGAGAGGCCCACCCGGGGCCGTGACAAAAAGCCAGAAGACGACGCTCACGAAGAGGACGACGAATCCGGCGACCAAGAGTTTCAGAAAGCTACAGAGGCCATGTGCGTCGACGGCGGCACCTCGCTGCATACTTCTCACCGCCAGCTTAAACAGTGGGCGCAAGAGATTACAGCGGCAGAGCCGTCGTTTGATGCCCAAAGGCCGCTGAAGTGGTCCAGCACACCTATCATTTTTGACACTGAGGATCACCCTGATCGCACTACTGCGGTCGGGTGCTTGCCATTGTTGGTTTCACCGACAATACGCAACCTCAAGGTGACAAAGATGCTAGTCGATGGCGGGGCCGGTCTGAACTTGATCTCGCCTGCTGTGATCGAGAAACTGCAGATTCCTGATGGAGACCTCGAAGAGACGGGCACGTTTCAGGGGGTCAACCCGGGAAGAAGTCAACCAAAGGGAAAGGTCACGTTGCCCGTGACTTTTGGGAGTGATCTGAACTACATGACAGAAAGGATTGTGTTTGACGTTGCCAAGATCCCCTTGCCTTACAATGGGATCCTTGGCCGCCCAGCGCTGGCCAAGTTCATGGCGGTGTCACATTACGCCTACAACACCCTGAAGATGTCGGGGCCTGTGACGATCATCACCGTTCCGTCAAACAAGAAGGATGCGCTAATTTGCGCTGACCAACTCTACCAACAAGCAGTTGCAGTAGCCGCCACTGCTAAGGCGCTTGCTCCTGCCGCTAGAGCCCCGGGAAGGCGAAAGAAGAAGACCAGTGAGACCTCAGGCACCCACTCCGGCAAGCGCACCTCTTCGGAGTGTAGCGCTCCTGTCGAGGACGTGCCAGAGAGCTCCGCTGACAGAAACAAGAAATCCAGGGCCACACCGCCGGGAACCAAGAAGGTTTCTGTCAAGGAGGACGACATGGGAGGAGCTTTTACCATAAGCTCCACCCTTGACGACAAATAGGAAGACGCGCTCGTCACCTTCCTGTGGGCGAATGTCGATGTGTTTGCATGGCAAGCATCTGACATCCCCGGCGTTCCCAGGGAGGTGATTGAGCACCACCTTGTTGTCTGTCCTCATGCGCGGCCCGTCAAGCAGAAGGTCAGAAAGCAAGCTTTGGAACGACAAGAGTTCATCACAGAGGAGATCCGGAAACTGGAAGCAGCGGGTTTGGTAAGAGGAGTGCTCCATCCAACGTGGTTGGCCAATCCGGTCGTAGTGCGCAAGGCTAATGGGAAGTGGAGGCTGTGTATTGATTAGACAGATATCAATAAGGCTTCTCCTAAGGACCCCTTCCCGTTGCCACGCGTCGACCAGATTGTTGACTCCACAGCTGGGTGTGATCTGTTGTCATTCCTCGATGCCTACTCCGGCTACCACCAGATCTTCATGACAAGAGAAGACGAAGAGAAAACAACATTCATCACCCCATGTGGCATGTATTGTTTCATGCGGATGCCTTTCAGGCTGAAGAGTGCTGGTTCGACGTTTGCAAGGGCGGTCCAGATTGGTTTTGAACCCCAGCTCCATAGAAATATGGAAGCTTATATGGATGACATAGTGGTCAAAACCAAGGACAGGGCAACCCTCATACCAGATTTGCAAGAAACATTTGCAAACCTGCGCAAGATCAATCTCAAGCTGAACCCTGAGAAGTGCGTCTTTGGTGTCCCGTCCGGCAAGCTTCTCGGGTTCTTTGTATCACAGCATGGGATAGAGGCCAATCCAGACAAGATCAAAGCTATAGAGTAGATTGAAGCACCCAAGCGAATCAAGGATGTGCGTCGGCTTGCTGGTTGCGTCGCCGCCATGGGCAGATTCATTTCCAAGTCTGCTGAGCGCGCCCTTCCCTTTTTCAAGATCCTGAAAAAGGCGGGCCCGATGGAGTGGACGCCAGAAGCCGAAGCAGCATTGCAAGATTTGAAGAAGTACCTGTCCTCCGCGCCAATACTAGTTGCGCCTAGGCCATAGGAGCCGTTGCTGCTATACCTGGCGGCAACGAACCAGGTGGTCAGCGCCGCACTAGTGGCGTAGCGAGAGGTTGACGACGAGGTAATGGCAGCGACAGAGCCCGACACCACCAATGCAGAGACGACACAACCAGTTGAAGTGCCGCCGAAGAAGAAAATGATGCAGCACCCGGTCTACTTTGTTAGTTCCCTCCTGCAGGGAGCTAGATCAAGGTACTCCGGCGTGCAGAAACTGCTCTTCAGCCTTCTTATGGCCTCGAGGAAGCTGCGTCACTACTTCCAGGCACACGAGATCACTGTCGTCACTCGCCTCCCTCTGCAACGGATATTGCACAATCCAGATGCAACTGGAAGAATTGTGGAATGGGCACTGGAGCTGTCCAGCTTTGGCCTCAAGTTTGAAAGTACTTCGACGATTCAGAGCCGAGTCCTGGTGGAGTTCATTGCAGAGTGGACTGCAACGCCTAACGAAGAAGCCCAAGAGACTGCTCTCCCTGGCAAGGAGGCAAGTTGCAGTTGGATCATGTACTTTGATGGAGCTTTCTCCTTACACGGCGCCGGGGCTGGCGTACTGCTTGTCGCGCCCACTGAAGAGCACCTCAAGTACGTGATCCAGATGCACTTCCCCAGGGAGGTGTCAACAAACAATACGGCAGAGTACGAAGGGCTGCTTGCCGGTCTTAGGATCGCGACGGACCTCGGAATCAAGAAGCTCATCGTCAGGGGCGACTTGCAGCTCGTCGTCAAGCAAGTCAACAAGGACTACCAGAGCCCGTTGATGAAGGCCTGCGTCGATGAAGTGAGAAAGCTAGAAGAGCGTTTTGATGGTATACAGGCTGAATACGTTCCCCGAGCGGAGAACGATATCGCCGATTACCTGTCAAAACGGGCTGCCCTCAAGCTACCTGTGGAACCAGGTACCTTTGTGCTCCAGCTAACTCAACCATCCATTGATCCATCAACAGAGCAGAACAAGAGGAGGAAATCAGGACCCGGCAAGTACTTTCTCGCCGAGCTCCCCGGAGCCGCCGGCAAGGATGTTGCCGAGGACACTGAACCCGCCACGGGACGGCTAGCTCCGGCGGAGCATCAAGCTCTTGGTGTCGAGACAGCCGCTCCCATAGCGGAGGAAATGCCTTTAGTCCTCGCCGTCGAGCCCCAGGCTCCAGCGTGGGCACAGCATACCGTCCGATTCCTCCAAACAGGGGAACTTCCTGAAGAGCAGGAAGAAGCGGAAAAAGTAGCCCGTCGCTCTACCATGTACCAATTCATCGATGACATCCTGTACAGAAAGAGGCCGAACGGTGTGAAATTGAAGTGTATCCCTCAGGAGGAAGGACTGGAGCTGTTGGCGGAGATACACGGAGGCATATGTGGATCCCACCTCGGGTCAAGGGCCCTTGCCGGCAAGGCATTTCGGCAAGGCTTCTTCTGGCCCACCGCCCTCCAGGATGCGATGACACTAGTCACCAGGCGTGAAGCGTATCAGTTCCATTCAAAGAAGCTTCATCAGCCAGCTCAAGCCCTTCAAACCATTCCTCTCTCCTGGCCCTTCTCGGTCTAGGGGCTCGACATACTGGGCCCTTTCCCCCGTGTTGTCGAGGGCTTTGAGTACTTGTATGTTGCAATCGACAAGTTCACAAAGTGGCCGGAGGTGGAGGCAGTGAGGAAGGTCACATCTCAGTCAGCTGTCAAATTCTTCAAGGGACTAGTGTGCCGTTTTGGTGTACCCAACAGGGTCATCACCGACAACGGCACACAGTTCACAAGCCGCACCTTCATGCAATATATCCAAGACCTCGGCAGCAAAGTCTGTTTCGCTTCCATTGCTCACCCACGAAGCAATGGTCAAGCTGAGAGGGCAAACGCTGAAGTACTGCGAGGCTTAAGGACCAAGACCTTTGACAGGCTGCACAAGAGTGGAAGGCGCTGGATTGATGAGTTGTCGATGGTTCTTTGGTCGATCAGGACGACGCCAAATCGAGCCACCGGCCAGACACCCTTTGCCCTAGTATACGGGGCAGAAGCAGTTCTCCCCACTGAACTCATATACGGGTCACCTCGAGTGCTCGCTTATGATGAGCTTGAGCAAGAGCAACTGCGGCAAGATGACGCAATGCTCCTTGAGGAAGATCGTCTTCGGGCGGCTGTGAGAGTAGCACGCTACCAGCAAGCCTTGCGCCGCTACCATAGCCACAAGGTTCATGCCCGAAGCCTTGAGGAAGGCGACCTTGTCCTTTGGCGCGTTCAATCGGCCAAGAATTCCAACAAGTTGATGCCAAAGTGGGAAGGCCCTTATCGGGTAAGACGAGTCACCAGGCCCAGCGCAGTCCGCCTAGAGACCGAAGATGCCGTTCCGGTGAGTAACTCCTGGAACATTGAGCATCCTCCCAAGTTTTACCTGTGAGGCGCGGCTTGCCGGGCCCCCTGGCAATCCACCTTTTGTACAAGCATTGCCGATGATGCATGTAACCCTTTGTACAAAGCCAGGCGCAGACCCTGAGCATAAATAAATGAAGCGCTGGCGCCCTAAGTTATAGCATGCATGCTAGGTCGAGTCTCGTCCTTGGTTAGGGTTGATAGTGCTTAGCGGCGACTAACCCCTAGCTTAGAGGTCGAGTGTGCATCTCTTTGTCTTCTTTGGTTCACAGGACACACGGATATCCGTGCCGAACCACTTGGGAGGAAAAGGAGATGAACAGACCAGCATCTAGCCCCCGGCAAGCCAACATTGCCGGGGGCTGCAAGAGCAAAGATTCACCCACGGCGAACCAGGGTTGCCGGGGGCTGCATCTTCAGATAAGTTCTTCATCCCTTATCATGCATTCCATTTATGGATTGAGGCATGTGAAACCTCATTTTCCCCTAAGCTACCGTGCTCCCATAACTCTAGGCCCTAGGGCTCGTTCCTGGGGCCAAGTTTGGTCATAGTCGCGGCAGCGAAAGGATGAAACAAGGATCCAGAACCCGCCTCATCCCTGCCTCCGCCAAAGGCGTGAGGAAGGTCGAGCGAAGTGGGGAGACAGCAAGGCCTGTCGCCGGGCAAGGAAATATTTATCTTGAAGATATCAAGGATTTACTCCTTGTCATGGGTTCCACCCGCAAACAAATGACCCGGCAAGCATCCCTTTTTCATTAAAAACATTCCACTCAGGTACAGTCCATAGGGAATGAAAAACATGAATGATGGGATTACAAGTTTTAAATTCAACAAAGGCCCGAAGGCTTACAAACTAAAAAGAGATAAGGTGCCTGTAATCCCTTTCTTGTCCTCTCCTCAGGAGGCAGGTCAAGGAGGCGAAAGAGACAAAAGGAGCGCCTAGGCGAGCTACGCGTGGCAGAAGACACCAAGAGAACATCTTGGTGGCCGTCCAAAGGCTGGATGGTGATGGCGGCGCTGGAAGCAGAGCTCGAAGACGAGGCGGCAGGACGTCAGCACGCGTCGAAGGCATCGGTGCCCGCGTACTCTGACTTGACGGCCTTGCCGCCCGCCCTCTTCCTCTTCCGCAGCCTCCCAACGCCAGCCGCCCAAGGAGACGACCCCGAGAAGTTCAGGGAGCTGGCGACGCGGATGATGGGGTCGCCGGTGACGCACGGAGTGGCACCCGACACCTAATCGGACCCGTCATCCTGCTGCCTACTACCCTCGTCATCGCTGCCGCTGTCCTCCTCGTCACTCCCGCCCAAGGAGGAGTCTTCACTATCAGAAGAGCTCTCCACGCAGCACCTTGCACGGGTCCCAAAGCACCCGAAGACCTTAACGGAGAGAAGGCCACCCTCCATCAGCTTAAAAAGGAGAGTGAGCCCCTCCGTCAAGCGGTGGATATGGGCAAACGTCTTCCATCCCCGACGGAGATACATCACGTGAGGGGCGGGGAAGTCGACGCGGGCCCGCGTGCCACTGATCCCGCATCCCCTCATGTGCAGCCACAATGACTCTGGCGGATCCAGCTCCATCTCCCGCGTGAATGGAGTCGGGAGACGAAGGCGACGGCGAGGCGGACGACGCAGCCTGACGAAGAACTCGCAAGGGTCATCCCCAACGTGGCCCTCCATGGGGGGAGGAACTGCTGGCGGAGGCGAGGCCGGCGCGCCGCCCCGTCCTCCTCTTCCCCGAGCGCCTCGGCCCGCCCATGGCCTCGCCCCTCCCCCTTCCCCTCGCGGCTGGCTCTGCCACCATGGGTGCAGGAGAAGGAGGGACGCGTTGTCGAGCGGCGACCCTCGCCGCCACCGTTGAAGGACCTGGATTCCCTCTCTCCATGGGGATGGAAGAGGGGAGCAGAAGCTGAAGGAAGGAGGAGATGAAGGAATGTGGGACGCCATCCCCCCTCCTGCTCTTTATAAAGGAACGGGGTGGGGGCTCGGCCGCCCCGCTCAGCCAATCAAGACGCGGAAGGCGCAGGGAACTGGGACCGACCCGCCGCCCCAGCCCGCGGCAGCCCGGTTTCCCGCCTCCACCGTTTGCCACCCCAAGCGCATGAGAGCCACATGGCAGGCGTGCAGGATCGAGGCGACGGGTGAGGCGACCTCTCCCCACCCAGTGATCGTAGGGAGTGGACGCCTTGAAGACCACGCCTCGGCCCCGTTCAGTAAATGGGCCGCGCCTCCACGCCTCCCTCCGTTTATGGGGAGGGCACGAACCGCCCCCTTTACTACGACGTGACGCATGCATGCAGAGCTCAGCCCCACGCATGCCGCCCACATCACACACGCCTCCCCACGCCGCACCACGCGCGGGAAGCGTGGGAAGCACAGCGCGCGAAGAAACTTACCGCGGTAAAAACCGCCCCGCCTGCCCGCGCACCGTTTTTGGGCCTAGCCCAACGACGCGATTGCGCTAACGTGTGGCCCAGCCCCGGGGGCTCCTGTCGGTGTACAAAAAGAGGGGTACACTTTTTGTACCCCTATAACTGTGCATGGGCAGTCTGAGCCACGGGCACCACCACACTGAGCAAGGCAAGGGAGGTGAGCCAAGGTAAGGCCGAAGCTCAGGAGAAGCAGAACGACGCCAAGACCAAGACCACAAAGAGCAAAGGGGATGCAGCGGACCCCCCGGCAAGATCCTTGCCGGGAGGCGGTTTTAGCAAACCCGGCAAGACCCTTGCCGTGGCAGCTCGCCCCACACCTACGGAGTAAGTCACCCTTGAGTCCACTGCCCCCATGGGGCAAGGATTCGGGAGACATCCCCGTGGTGGCATGCAGATCTTTGTGAAGACATTCAAGATCAGATACACCCTTTAGAAGATGATGATCCTTGGTGGGATCCCAGCCAAGGAGGACCACAAGGCCCCCGGCAAGACCCTTACCAGGGATGACAGCAGGCGCCACAGCAAGACCCTTGCCAGGGCCCTGACAAGGCCCTTGCCAAGAACACCCGTAAGGCCACCATCAGGCCCACGCTAGTCAAACCTCCACCGCCGTTCGCATGTAGCTGCCGACCCAACCAACTGGACAGGCACCTGCGTGGCGGCATGAGGATCTTCGTGGAGACCCACCACTGCGCCACCTCAGCTGCCTGCCTGCCTACATGGCACCACGGGCGCCGCTGGCCAGGGCGCGTGTCGACACGAGAGGGAGCGGCGACGAACGAGACAGGGCTCTCCCCCGTCCCCGATAAAGCAGGGACACCTGGGCAAGACGCATTAAATGCGCCTTGTCATGTAATGCAAGGGATAACCTCACATCACTATACCCTTTCCACCTCATGTGTGCCACTGTGGCGACCCCTTTCCTATAAAAGGAGGCCCGAGGCGACCAGGAGGAGGATTCGGCTTTTTGGAGCTCCTCACGCCCCATAGCTAGCTCAAGAACATAGATATACGATCCACCAAAGCAGGAGTAGGGTTTTACGCATCCTCGCAGCCCGAACCTGGATAAACGAACCGTGTGCTATCTGTTTGATCCGCTCTTCTCACGACCCCGCGCCCCGCAACCGTAGTAGGGATTCTTGTGATCCCATAGGTGTCGTTCCCACCGACACGCGGTTAATTCCTCCTCCACAAGGGCTTCGGATAATGCCTCGAGGGCCAGTGCGGCTTTTTTGTTCTCGGCGCGGAGTGCTATGTCCGGGTCACTAGCTAGAGTGATGATCCCATTGGGCCCGGGCATTTTGAGCTTCATGTATCTATAATGGGGTATGGCTTGGAAGATTGTGAATGCCTCCCGCCCTAGAAGGGCGTGGTATCAGCTACTGAACGGGTCCACTTGGAATGTGATTTCTTCGGACCTGTAGTTCTCCGGAGTGACGAGTACCACATCTAGTGTGATTTTCCTAGCGCAACATGCCTCCCGACTAGGGATGATTCCTCGGAAGGTCGTGCTGCTTTGCTCGATACAGTTTCTTTCTATTTCCATTTTTTGAAGAGTCTCCTCATAAATGAGGTTTAATCCGCTGCCGCCGTCCATGAGCACTTTAGTGAGCCGAAAGCCGTCCACAATTGGACTGATGACCAAGGCGGCTGGTGCTCGGGCTGTTCGGAATTTAGGTTCGTCATTGGCATTGAAGGTGATAGCCGTGTCGCTCTATGGATTTATTGCTGCCACATGGTAGACTTCGGCAAGGCTGCGGAGTGCTCGCTTACGCCTATTATTTGAGGCGAAGGTCTCAAAGACTGTCAATACTGTATTGTTATCAACGGGATGGTGCTCTGAGGTGTTTTGGATGAGGAGATCCTCACCGCTCTTGGCTACCTGCCAGAGTACCCAACATGCTCTAAGGCTGTGTGTTGGTATGGTATCCGCTGTACTATGAATTTTGCAGGGCCCGTTAAGCCATCCCTCCAATACAGTTCCACGCCCTGTAGTGGGCTTTTTCTTCTTTGTAATTGAGTCGGGCGACTTATGAGAGTGCACCCTTTTAGTTTGGACTAGGGGTTTTGTTAGAGCCGGATTATCCCAAAATTTTGTTTGGGTTTTCCAGGCGCTTTCCATCGCACAGTACTTCCGTACTATGGCCACCAAGTCAGCGAAGTGTGCTATGTCACGGCGACTTATGGCGTTGAGGATTCCCTTGTCCGTGCAATTGTTGCAAAATAACGAAATTGCGTCTTCCTCACGACAGTCCTTGACCTTGTTCATTACAAGGAGGAATCTGGCCCAATAGTGATGTACTGTCTCTTGGGGCTCTTGCCTAATGTGGGAAAGATCATTTGTATCTGGGTGGGTGGGTGGATTTAAGTCCAGACCTTGACCCAATTTGAGACCCCGGGGCGGGGGAGTTTCTGATCTTGGAAGTTCGGGCTCCGGGATGTTGCCCCGTAGGTTCGGTATGCAACCTGATTCTAGGTTCAGGGTTAGGGCGATGTCCTCCCGTGAGCGGATATCCGGCTCAGAGAGCTCGAGAATCCGGACATAGTTCGTCCTCAGGATAGAAGGAGAATCGCCACACTGCTCCTCCACCACCGCTATCTGATGGGTGACCCGTGGAGAGTTAATTTCCCTTTGGTTGGGTTTAAGCCCAATCCGATCATAGTCCGTAGCGACTCCCAGAGTGGCGATGCGATCCAAGAGCTCATTCAAAGAGGAGAGCTCCATTGGATCCATCTGCTCGGTGAATTTCGAGCCGATGTGGAGGCTATTTTCGATGACCAGAGAAGTCATCGTCGGCGCAGCGGCCTAGCGGGCAGTCATGACGAAGCCGCCTAGTCGGAGGGTTTGGCCTATAGCCAGGGCTCCCCCAGAGGTGATGTTGTCCTTGACAACGATACGATCCATCCTTCCCTATGATGACGACACAGTGGAACTCCCAATGAAAGCACCAATGTCGGTGTCAAAACCGGCAGATCTAGGGTAGGGGGTCCTGAACTATGCGTCTAAGGCGGATGGTAACATGAGGCAGGGGACACGATGTTTACCCAGGTTCGGACCCTCTTGATGGAGGTAATACCCTACGTCTTGCTTGATTGTTCTTGATGATATGAGTATTACAGGAGTTGATCTACCACGAGATCATAGAGGCTAAACCCTAGAAGCTAGCCTATGGTATGATTGTATATTGTCCTACGGACTAAACCCTCTGGTTTATATAGACACCGGAGGGGGCTAGGGTTACACAAAGTCGGTTACAAGGGAGGAGATCTACATATCCGTACTGCCAAGTTTGCCTTCCATGCCAAGGAGAGTCCTATCCGGACACGGGGCGAAGTCTTCAATCTTGTATCTTCATAGTCCAACAGTCCGGCCAAAGGATATAGTTCGGCTGTCCGGAGACCCCCTAATCTAGGACTCCCTCAGCGATGCTGAAATCAGCGAAGGTAGAAATCAAGAAAAGTATCAAGTGTTGATGGTTAACAAGACCACTAGTTTCAAGTAAACGGGAAAGGGAAAGAAAGGGAACTTCAAGAAGAATGGCAAGCAAGTTGCCACTCCCATGAAGAAGCCCAAAGCTAGACCCAAGCCTGAAACTAAGTGCTTCTACTGCAAAGGAAATGGTCACTAGAAGTGGAACTGCCCTAGATACTTGGCGGATAAGAAGGATGGAAAAGTGAACAAAGGTATATTTGATATACATGTTATTGATGTGTACTTTACTAGTGTTTATAGCAACCCCTCGGTATTTGATACGGGTTCAGTTGCTAAGAGTAGTAACTCGAAACGGGAGTTGCAAAATAAATAGAGACTAGTTAAGGGCGAGGTGATGATGTGAGTTGGAAGTGATTCCAAGGTTGATAAGATCACCATCGCACACTCCCTTTACCTTCGGAATTAGTGTTGAACCTAAAATAAATATTATTTGGTGTTTGCGTTGAGCATAAATATGATTGGATGATGTTTATTGCAATATGGTTATTCATTTAAGTCAAAGAAATTTTTTGTTCTATTTACATGAATAAACCCTTCTATGGCCATACACTCAATATAAATGGTTTATTGAATCTCGATCATAGTGATACACATATTCATAATATTGAAGACAAAAGATGCAAAGTTAATAATGATAGTGCAACTTATATGTGGCACTGCCATTTAGGTCATATTGGTGTAAAGTGCATGAAGAAACTCCATGCTGATGGACTTTTGGAATCACTTGATGCTTGCGAACCATGCCTCAAGGGCAAGATGACTAAGACTCCGTTCTTCGGAACAATGGAGCGAGCAACAGACTTGTTGGAAATAATACGTACTGATGTGCGCAGTGCAATGAGTGTTGAGGCTCGCGGTGGGTGTCGTTATTTTTGTTGGAAATATGCCCTAGAGGCCATAATAAAATGGTTATTATTATATTTCCTTATTCATGATAATTGTCTATTGTTCATGCTATAATTGTATTAACCGGAAACCTTAATACATGTATGAATACATAGATCGTAATATGTCCCTAGTAAGCCTCTAGTTGACTAGCTCGTTGATCAATAGATAGTCATGGTTTCCTGACCATGGACATTGGATGTCATTGCTAACGGGATCACATCATTAGGACAATGATGTGATGGACAAGACCCAATCTTAAGCGTAGCACAAGATCGTGTAGTTCGTTTGCTAAAGCTTTTCTAATGTCAAGTATCATTTCCTTAGACCATGAGATTGTGCAACTCCCGGATACCGTAGGAATGCTTTGGGTGTACCAAACGTCACAACGTAACTGGGTGGCTATAAAGGTGCACTACAGGTATCTCCGAAAGTGTCTGTTGGGTTGGCACGAATCGAGACTGGGATTTGTCACTCTGTATGACAGAGAGGTATCTCTGGGCCCACTCGGTAATGCATCATCATAATGAGCTCAATGTGACTAAGGAGTTAGCCATGGTGAAGGAGTCCGGGATTAGGGATCTCCGGACAGCCGGACTATATCCTTTGGCCGGACTATTGGGCTATGAAGATACAAGATTGAAGACTTCGTCTCGTGTCCGGATGGGACTCTACTTGGCGTGGAAGGCAAGCTAGGCAATACGGATATGTATATCTCCTCCTTTGTAACCGACCTTGTGTAACCCTAGCCCCCTCCGGTGTCTATATAAACTAGAGGGTTTTAGTTCGTAGGACAGAACAACAACATACAATCATATCATAGGCTAGCTTCTAGGGTTTAGCCTCTCAAATCTCGTGGTACATAAACTCTTGTAATACCCATATCATAAAGAATAAATCAAGCAGGACGTAGGGTTTTACCTCCATCAAGAGGGCCCGAACCTGGGTAAAACTTTGTGTCCCCTTCCTCCTGTTACCATCCGCCTAGACGCACAGTTCGGGACCCCCTACCCGAGATCCGCCGGTTTTGACACCGACATTGGTGCTTTCATTGAGAGTTCCTTTGTGTCATCGCTGTTCGGCTTGATGGCTCCTTCGATCATCGTTAGCGATGCAGTCCAGGGTGAGACTTTTCTCCCCGGACAGATTTTTGTATTCGGCGGCTTTGCACTGCTGGCCAATTCGCTTGGCCATCTGGAGCATATTGAAAGCTACGCCCCTGGCCATCAGGTCAGGTTTAGAAGCTTAAACTACACGGCCGATATCCGCGAAGACTTGATCTTCGATGGATTCGAGCCTCTACCTTGTGCGTCCCGCGGTCACGATGAGTACGATTTAGCTCTACCATCAGACAGTGTTCAGGAGATCGCACCGGCAGCCGCTCCGACCCTCAACTCGGAGCCAGTTGCGCCGTCCATGGACGGGTGGATGGACCCCGCCACGGAGGCCTTACCCTCAGCGGCGATCAAGCCGAACATCTACCTTACCCTGCACGAGAGCCGTGTTGTCAGACTGCTGGATCCTTCTCCGGCCACGGACTCCGAACCGCCTGCACCCGTTCCTAGTGAATCCGATTGGGCACCAATCATGGAGCTTACCTCCGCGGATATTTTTCAGCACTCGCCCTTTGGCGACATACTGAACTCATTAAGGTCCCTCTCCTTGTCAGGAGGATCCTGGCCGAACTATGTCCGGCGGGATTGGGATGCAGATGACGAAGAAATTCGCCGCCCACCCACCACCCACTTAGTAGCCACCGTCGACGACTTAACCGACATGCTCGACTTTGACTCCGAAGACATCGACGGTATGGACGACGATGCGGGAGACGAAGAGGAACCACTGCCCACAGGGCACTGGACAACCACTTCATCACATGACGTATACATGGTGGACACACCAAAAGAGGAAGACCACAAGGAACGGAAGGATGCAACGAAGGGTTGTCCCCTCGAGAAGCAGTCAAAGCGGCGGTGTAAGCGCCGCTCCAAATGCCGCCTCGGCAGAAACAACGATCATATAGACCCAGCGCTAGAGCAGGGTGAATGTCGGTGTCAAAACCGGCGGATCTCGGGTAGGGGGTCCCGAGCTGTGCGTCTAGGCCGGATGGTAACAGGAGGCAAGGGACACGAAGTTTTACCCAGGTTCGGGCCCTCTCGATGGAGGTAAAACCCTACGTCCTGCTTGATTAATATTGATGATATGGGTAGTACAAGAGTAGATCTACCACGAGATCGGAGAGGCTAAACCCTAGAAGCTAGCCTATGGTATGATTGTTGTTCTGTATGTTGTCCTATGGACTAAAACCCTCCGGTTTATATAGACACCGGAGAGGGTTAGGGTTACACAAAGTCGGTTACAATGGTAGGAGATCTATATATCCGTACCGCCAAGCTTGCCTTCCACGCCAAGGAAAGTCCCTTCTGGACACGGGACGAAGTCTTCAATCTTGTATCTTCATAGTCCAGGAGTCCGGCTGAAGGTATAGTCCGGCCATCCGGACACCCCCTAATCCAAGACTCCCTTAGTAGCCCCTGAACCAGGCTTCAATGACGACGAGTCCGGCGCGCAGTTTGTCTTCGGCATTGCAAGGCGGGATCCTCCTCCAAGTACTTCATATAAGATTTTGAACACAAAGATAGTGTCCGGCTCTACAAAATAAGTTTCCACATACTCAGCGCGTCATGCGAGGCAGTTTCCTTGGCATGTCTTGTCGAAGCAGAGATCGTGTCCCCTTATTCCGGGATTCTCATCAATACGGGCGTGGGTAACCCAACCGCGCCATTGATTACGATGCTTGGGGATAAGCGAGTTTTACCAGGCTGGTGGGGAAACATAGTTGCGTCCACCCACATAAGGGGATAAGGATCCACCTTTTCACCTACGCCTTCTTCCTCCTTTGCCTATCCATTCTTGCACACTCGAGCTCCAGCGCCCAAGTCCGCACTCCCCACCTCAACCTTCTCCAGCCATGTCCGGAGCGGGAGGCAAGTGGATAGTCTCCTCCGTCACAGAGGGACACATCAAAAAACTGAGGAAGGCCGGATACTTATCCAACGACATCGCGTATCGACTTCCCGAAGAGGGGCAGCTCATCCGCACCCCAAGGCCCCATGAGAGGGTAGTGTTCCTTCGCCACTTCCTCCACGGACTGGGCTTTCCTATCCACCCATTCGTCCGGGGACTCATGTTCTACTACGGCCTAGATTTCCATGATCTGGCCCCAAACTTCATCCTCAACATCTCGGCATTTATCGTCGTGTGCGAGGCTTTCCTCTGCATCCGCCCCCATTTCGGCCTATGGCTCAAGACTTTCAATGTCAAGCCGAAGGTGGTGCGCGGCAACCAGGCGGAGTGCGGAGGTGCCATGGTGGGAAAGATGCCCAACGTCTTATGGCTCGAGGGCTCCTTTGTGGAGACCCTGAAGGGGTGGCAATCGGGGTGGTTTTACATCACCGAGCCGCGCGACCCTGAGTGGATCGTAGCCCCTGAGTTCCGGTCCGGACCCCCAACGCAGCTCACGTCCTGGAAAGAGACGGGCCTATCGTGGGGCAGCAAAGGAGAGGTGACTGGACTGCAAACGTGCATCCAAACCCTGGCGGACAAGCAGCTCAGGCTTGTCAACGTAGTCCAGGTTATGCTCATCCGCCGGATCCTCCCGTGTAAACAACGGCCCTTCAATCTGTGGGAGTTCAACCCGGCGCAGCACCGAACTCTGAGCAGGCTCTTCGACACGACGTACGAAGATGTCTGGAAGGTGCTTTTCAAGGGTGCCGAGGCTCCCGCATCTGCTATCGAGGATCGCGGATTCAGCGCGCAGTTTCACGCTAGCGCGGTAAGTTGTTTGTACCTTTTACAGGGCATTAGTTTTTCATAGTTTAACTCTATGAGGGATCTAAGCTCCCTTACCTTTGACAGGTTTGGTAGGCGAAGTCCGGACAGATCGACTGTCCGACTCCTTTGCCCGAAGACCCAGCCGATGCCCGCTTGGCGAAGCTGCTGGTTCCGGCACCCTATGTGGTGCCGGAGAAGAAGGCCAAGAAGAAGGCCACGGGGACTCGAAAGAGTGCCCGGCGCCCGGAGGTGTCGGATTCATCATCCGACGACTCCAAGACGCACTCCTCCCACGAAGACGAGGAGGAGGAAGAAGAGACCTCTCCCCCTCCAGCGGGGGAAGGGAAGAAAAGGAAGGCCGCCCCAACTGGGGAGGCCGAAGGGTCCAAGAAGGTGAAAGCCCTTCCTCCGGACTACTCCACCAACGCTGACGACGGTGAAGAGGAGTGGCCGCTCAGGGCCAAGCCCCTGGCGAAATCGTAAGTATCCGGATACCAGAGTAATTCATAGTATTCCTTTATTGCACAGCTTTCCCTTATGTCGAACATGATTATGCAGCCCACCCAAAGACCGGCTCGACGCATCGTCAAGCGGTTCACTGGACTCGTCGGATGTGAATTCGCTTCCGACGGCTTCCTCCCCCCGTCCTACGGACGACACCGAAGTGTTGTCCCAACAGGTTCCAAGCCAGGAGGAGGTGGTCCTGGAGGCGCCGCAAGGCGACCTCCCGGACTCCATGAGTGAAGGGGATAGAACCCCCCAGGGCTCCAAGTCCGGCTCTAGGCCGGACACCGCTCCGGATCCTTCAAAGGTTCCAGAGTCCGGCTGGCGACCTCCTTCCAAGAGGAGCAAGCCCTCCATGCCGGTGACCCCCGTCCAACCGGAGGCGCCAGACAGTCTGTTGGAGGCGCTCAAAGGTGCCTCCATCGACGAGGAGCACCGCACCATTATGAGTGAGGTGGTCCAGAAGGTTCAGTCCGCCAAGAGCGGACTGACTGAAGCTTGTACTAGCCTTTTAACAGGCTTTGAGGTAAGTAAAGAATGTGTAAATAATATTACCGCATAGACAGTAGCCCCTGATGCTGTTTGGCGTTCGGGAAGAAAAGCCGAATAGAGGATCAAATAAAATTCGCAGGAGTCTAACAAAAAGGAGTCAATATGCGTATGCAGGCTTCTCTGCTGGCGTCCGCCGTACTAACTGCGGAAGTGGACACGCTAAAGCAGAACCTCGAGCAGTCCGAGCAAGAGCTCGGGCGTGCCAAGAAGCAGCTCGAGGAGAAGGAAGGTAAGAAATACCTTGTTTTAAATATATATATATATATAAAGTGCAATTGCAAAAAATGACAGGATCATCGTGGCTATTGTAGGGGCCACGTCTGAGGTGGCGACCCTTAAGCAAGCGCTGGTCGAGGCCGAGAAGAGGGCGGCCACGGAGCGCATCGAGCGGGAGAAGTATGAGGCCGAGGTTGGCAAGGTGCGGCAAGAGCTCCAGGCTCTCATGGGAAAACATGAGAGTTTGGAGCTTGACTCAAAGACGCGAGCGTCCGAGCTCGCGGTGGCTATTGAAAATGCCAAGTCTGCCAAGGCCGAATCCCAGAAGACCCTCCAGGAGTTGGATGAGGTGAAAAAGATAGCGGCGGGTAAGGCATTCTTTATGCAAAGCAAACACATAAACGTAAGTTACTTGTTACTTACCCGAATCCGGAGCTCTCCAGGAGCATTTGCAGATCTTCCCCGTAGCGTGTCCGATGCCGCCGCATTCTATCGAGCCGAGGAGGGCAGCTCGACGGAGAAGGTGTTCTGGTCTCAGTATGCTGAGGCCGGACACCCGGTGCCCCTGAGCGACCACCTGAAGCAACTGGTTGAGCTCCACAAGGCGGCCGAACAGGCCATGAAGGGCCTCATAGTTCGGCTATGGCCTGGAGAGGCTCTGCTTGGGAGCTATTTCGGGCTGGTGCGGCGGTTGGTGGGGGCCTGTCCAAGGCTCGAAGTCATCAAGCGCTCCGTCTGCATTGAAGGTGCCCGTAGGGCCCTTGCCCGTGCTAAGGTGCACTGGGGCAAGCTGGATGCTGAGAAGCTTGTGAAGGACGGGCCACCGCCGGGGAAGGAGCATCGCAAGCCCGAGAATTATTATAAGGATGTTCTAAAGGGTGCCTGCCTTATGGCGGATGAGTGTTCCAGGGATGTAATTTTTGAGTAAAACTCGCTCGTTTTGTCCTGTGCGCTAAAAACTTGTTCATATGTGCTAAGCAATGCTGTTGGAATTTAAAATATTACCTTCTATGCGGCTGTTTATCAATTCTGAGAGATGGCGAGTCGTCGGCTTCTACTCCCGTGCCGCTAGTGCTGGGGTGTTCGGGGATAAACCTGAGTGCTCTTTTTCCCATGTTTGGGTCCTTCGAGGGAGGCGCTCAGCACAACGAAGAAGGCAATCAGACTATAATGCTTGAACACTCTCACTTAGCCATAGAATTCTATAATTTTAAATTTCGGCGAAGCCCCTGGTATTCGGAAGACCGAGTTCGGGGCGCTATCCACGCCTTGGCCGGACAGAGCCGACTCCTCGCTCTAAGCGGCATAAGTCTTTAAGGACTCGAAGAACCTCTCGAATAGCGACCAACTCTCGCTTCATCATGACAGTCAGTTTTAGCTTTCTCTACTGAGGTGCTCGACCTAGCTCAACTGGGGCACAATCACAGTAGTTCTCCTAGTGCTACCTTAGGCGATATAGCGGAACGTAAGGCACCAAAACATAGGAACCGGGCAAACCCAACTATTGACCCAAGACATGATTCAGAGCCGATGCATATAATGCTATAAGTTCGGGGTGCCGCACTTGTTAAAGTGTTCGGACTTCTCACACCATATTGAGGGGCACAAAAGCCCCTGGCGTATTTTGGCCGTACCAAAGTGTACGGGTGCAACATGTCGTTAAGGAACATATATTTGTAAAGAAAAAGAGTAATGCAAAAATAGACAGAAGCTATGCATTGTTTATTAAAAAGGGCTGCGATCAAAGCAGAACGATACAAATAATGCGATAAGCAAAAGGTTGGACTATTTAACATGTCCGTTCCAGGGGCAGGCTGCAGAATGGTAAGTGAAACAGGTATACTGCTCGTGATAGAGACCACCTGAGAGTTCTGTAATGCGGCATGGCTTGTCTGCTTCCCTGGTTCTTGCATCGTTTGTGCGGCAATTGAACTGCCGAACAGGCCTTCAGAAGAGCGGAGTCCTGAAAGTAAGAGAAAATTAAAAGATCGGCAGCCCCTAGTGCGGTTTAAGCCGTGTTTCGGGTGTGCCGTGATGGTGCCCCTCCCCCTGCACCCATGCTATTTCTAGAGAATAGTTATGTACACGAAGTACTGGTGTCGTATTTTTGCGAGGGCTGGGGTTGGGGCCACATTGCTACGCCTGCTCAGAACGTTCCAAGCGGTCTTGTTGTAGGTTATTCCGGGCGCGCTTGACGGTGTCCGGACGTTTAACGGCCAGACTGGAGAACTGCCTGGAGAGGTTGCTTTGTACTTCCGCAGCAAGGGCCGCCGTGTGCTCCTCCGTTCGGAGAGAGCGTTCGGTGTTTCCATTGACTGTAATTACTCCTCGAGGGCCTGGCATCTTGAGCTTAAGGTATGCGTAGTGCGGTACCGCATTGAACTTGGCAAATGCGGTTCGCCCGAGTTGTGCGTGATAGCCACTGTGGAATGGGACTATGTCGAAGATTAGCTCTTCGCTTCGGAAATTATTCGGAGATCCGAAGACCACTTCAAGTGTGACTAAGCCTGTACAATTGGCCTCTACACCTGGTATTATGCCTTTAAAGGTCGTTTTGGTGGGCTTAATCCTCGAGGGATCTATGCCCATTTTCCGCACTGTATCCTGGTAAAGCAGGTTCAGGCTACTGCCGCCGTCCATAAGGACTCTAGTGAGATGAAATCCGTCAATAATTGGGTCTAGAACCAATGCAGCGAATCCGCCATGACGGGTGCTAGTGGGATGGTCCCTTCGATCAAAGGTGATCGGGCAGAAGGACCATGGGTTGAACTTTTGGGTGACTGGCTCTATCGCGTATATGTCCCTTAACGCGCGCTTCTGCTCCCTCTTGGGGATGTGGGTTGCATATATCATGTTCACCGTCCGCACTTGTGGGGGAAAACCCTTCTGTCCACTATTGTTCGGCGGCCGGGGCTCCTCGTCGTCATCGCTATGCGGCCCCTTGTCTATATTTTCGGCATTTAACTTGCCTGCCTGCTTGAACACCCAACAATCCCTGTTGGTGTGATTGGCCGAGTTTTCGGGGGTGCCATGTATCTGGCACAATCGGTCGAGTATTCGGTCCAAACTGGACGGGCCCCTAGGATTTCTTTTGAATGGCTTTTTCCGCTGACCGGATTTATAGCCTCTGAATCCGGCATTAACTGGCGTATCCTCAGCATTGTCGCCGTTAGTGCGGTGCTTCTGCTTGTTGCGATGCAACCTGCCACTACTGTCCCTGGTATCCGAATTACTAGGGTTCTTGGTCATATTGTTGCTACGAGCAAGCCAGCTGTCTTCTCCCGCGCAAAAGCGGGTCATGAGTGTCGTGAGTGCTGCCATAGATTTCGGCTTTTCCTGTCCAAGGTGCCAGGCAAGCCACTCGTCACGGATATTGTGCTTGAAGGCTGCTAGGGCCTCAGCGTCCGGACAATCGACTATTTGATTTTTCTTTGTTAGGAACCGTGTCCAGAATTGCCTGGCCGATTCCTCTGGTTGCTGAATTACGTGGCTTAGGTCATCGGCGTCTGGTGGTCGCACATAAGTGCCCTGGAAATTGTCAAGAAATGCGGCTTCCAGGTCCTCCCAACAACCGATTGCTCCTGCTGGCAAGCTGTTAAGCCAATGCCGAGATGGTCCTTTAAGCTTGAGTGGGAGGTATTTGATGGCGTGGAGATCATCGCCGCGGGCCATGTGGATATGAAGGAGATAATCCTCGATCCATACCACAGGATCTGTTGTGCCATCATATGATTCGATGTTTACGGGTTTGAAACCCTCGGGGATTTGATGATCCATTACTTCGTCTGTGAAGCATAGTGGGTGTGCGGCGCCTCTGTACTGGGCTATATTATGACGTAGCTCCAAGGAGTTTTGTCTACTGTGTTCGGCCCTACCAGATTTGTGTCCGGCGTGACGGTTACCGTCTCGAGTCATGGGGCGCCCACGCGATCCGTAGATCGATCTTGTTTTCCTTGCCTTGTCCTCCAATATATCTCGCAGGTCTGGCGCATTTTACCGTGCCTTGGTACGGGGTGCGGCTTGAGTGGAGGACCGAGAGGCCTCTCTGTCGTGGCCACGAGGTGGCCAGTCGACCATATCAAGTGCTGGTGATGTAGGTTTAAGTGCTTCCTCCTCTAATCGGGGTAGCAACCTGCGCTTTGGGTAGCTCTTGGAGGGGCGTTCGAGTTTATGCTCTTCGACCGCAAGGACTTCAGTCCATCTGTCGACTAGCAAATCTTGATCAGCTCTAAGCTGTTGCTGTTTTTTCTTGAGGCTTCTTGCCGTGGACATAAGCCTGCGTTGAAAACGCTCTTGCTCGACGGGATCCTCTGGCACGACGAATTCGTCATAGTCGAGGCTTGCCTCGTCTTCGGAGGGAGGCGTATAGTTATCGTCCTCGACCTCTCTGTCTACCGCTCTCTCGTGAGGGCTGGCTTCTCCATCCTCCTGTGCTGAATCTTGCTGGAGGGGGTTTTCTTCGGCGCTCTCCGGAGTATTATTATCTCCCGTGCTGGAGTCACCGTATTTGCTTTGGTGGGATTTTGAGCGGCGCCGCTGACGCTGGCGCTTAGGCTGTTTCTTGGAGGGGTCATCCTTCGCTGTTCCATCGCCGTCTCCTTCTTTTGGGGTGTCCACCATGTATATGTCATATGACGAGGTGGCTTTCCAGGGCCCAATAGGCGCTGCTTCTTCATCGTCTCCTGCATCAACGTCCATACCGTCGATGTCTTCGAAGTCGAAGTCGAGCATGTCGGTTAAATCGTCGACAGTGGCTACAAAGTGGGTGGTGGGTGGGCTTTGAATTTCTTCATCGTACGTATCCAACCTTGCTGACCGTAGTCCGGCCAAGGCTTTCCTGATAAATAGAGAGACTTTAGTGTGTTCAGAATATCGTCGAAAGGCGAGTGCTGAAAGATGTCCACGACAGTAAACTCCATGATTGGCGCCCAATCGGATACGATCGTACGTATCCCAACCTTGTTCTGTATGTTGTCCTACGGACTAAAACCCTCCGGTTTATATAGACACCGAAGAGGGTTAGGGTTACACAAAGTCGGTTACAATGGTAGGAGATCTATATATCCGTATCGCCAAGCTTGCCTCCCACGCCAAGGAAAGTCCCTTCCGGACACGGGACGAAGTCTTCAATCTTGTATCTTCATAGTCTAGGAGTCCGGCTGAAGGTATAGTCCGGCCATCCGGAAACCCCCTAATCCAGGACTCCCTCAGTGAACAATCGCCGGACCACGACAACATGGAGAATCAAACCAAACAACCCGACTCTGTGAAAGATAATAGTCTGGACGACATCACACCGGACAGACACCCGGAGCAACGGAATGCCCATCAAAG
This sequence comes from Triticum dicoccoides, assembly GCF_002162155.2. Taxonomy (NCBI): domain Eukaryota; kingdom Viridiplantae; phylum Streptophyta; class Magnoliopsida; order Poales; family Poaceae; genus Triticum; species Triticum dicoccoides. Next base: position 147,379,215 of record NC_041382.1, on the reverse strand, counting down.
GCTTGTTGCCACCGTGAGGAGTCTAAAAAAGCAGAAGCAAAGGCTCAAGGTTGCACAAGACACACTCAAAATCAGATGGAGTAAAGTACTCAACACAGCAGCGAAGTATGGCGGTAATCGCCACGGCAAGAGCTACCCGAAGCGGAAGTTGCTACCTGAATTCGATGAGGAGGCCTTAGATCCCCCGCAACCGAAAATTAAAACGGCCATCTGGCCGGATAGACGACCTCACGGCCAACATAGAGCAGCAAACAACGCCGCACATAAGCCAATACGCGATCCACACGAGGGCTCGCATCAAAAGGACGGTGCAACCAGATCCATCTATGGACCACGCAAGCGCGCTCCAGCATACAATGCAACACAACAAACATCCAAACACCACGATACACCCAGATACAGGGGTGCCGCACACCCCCTATGCTTCACCGATGAGGTGCCGGACCATGAATTTCCAGAGGGATTCAAACCCGTAAACATAGAGGCATACGACGGAACAACAGACCCTGGGGTCTGGATTGAGGACTATATCCTCCATATCCATATGGCTCGAGGAGATGATCTCCACGCCATCAAGTACTTACCCCTCAAGCTCAAAGGGCTAGCTCGGCACTGGCTTAAAAGCCTCCCCGAAAGCTCCATTGGAAGTGGGAAGAGCTCGAAGACGCTTTTTGGGCAAATTTTCAAGGGACTTATTTCTGACCTCCGGATGCGGACGATTTAAGTCATATAACTCAACAGCCCGGAGAGTTAGCCCGAAAGCTTTGGAACATGTTTCTTACTAAAAAGAACCAAATAATCGACTGTGCGGCTGCCGAAGCCTTGTCAGCTTTTAAGCATAGCGTCCGCGACGAATGGCTTGCCAGACACCTGGCCAAGAAAAGCCGAGAACAATGGCAACATTAACAAGCCTCATGACCCGCTTTTGCGCGGGTGAGGACAGCTGGCTAGCCAGATGCAGCACCAGCGTCCCAAGTACATCCGAAGTTAGAGATGGAAACGGGAAATCATGATGCAGCAAAAATAATAAGCGCCGGAATAAAGAAGACAACCCGAAGAGCATGACAGTAAATGCCGGATTCAGAAGCTCTTGGCCAGGTCAGCGAAAGCCGCCCTCTAAAGGCGCCAGAGATGAAATGTCCAGCCTAAACAAAATTCTGGACCAAATATGTCAGATCCATAGCACCCCCGATAAACCTGCAAATCATACCCACAGAGAATGTTGGGTCTTCAGCAGTCCGGCAAGCTCGACGCCGAACACAAGGGGCAGGATACACCAAGCGAAGACGAGGATGAGCCTCGCAAGCAAAGCACCGAGGAACGGAAAAAATTTCCACCAGAAGTCAAAACAGTAAACGCGTTACACGTTATAAAGGGGAGAAACAAAGCGGCACTCCTAGAGAAATATGCCCAAAGGCCTATCACTGCGGAGTCCTGCCACTGGTCGTCTCAACTGATCACTTTCGACCATCGGGATTACTCAGCAAGTATCCGGCGTGCAGGATGGGCTGCCTACCACTTCACACGAGTCCTGATGGACGGTGGCAGCAGTTTAAACCTGATATATCAGGACACAGTCCGCAAAATGGGGATAGACCCAAAGAAAATTTGCCACAGCAATACTACCTTTAAAGGAGTAACGCCAGGCCCATGGGCTCACTGCACGGGCTCCCTGCTACTAGAAGTTATATTCGGCTTCCCCGATAACTTCCGTAGCGAAAATTTAACCTTCCACATTACTCCGTTCCAAAGTGGCTATCAAGCACTACTTGGACGCGAAGCTTTCGCTCGCTTTAATGCAATACCTCATTACGCTTCCCTCACGCTTAAGATGACCGGTCCACGTGGCATCATTACAGTAAATGGAAATATTGAGCGATCCCTGCGCGCCGAAGATAGTGCGGCTGCCTTGGCAGCCGCACACTAAAACGGCCCCACCAACTAAAGCATTCGATAGGTCGTCAAGACCACGGACACGGTTAGACGAGTCCGACGCATCTATATGTAATTCATACAGGTTTGATGGACACACCCCTATTACAAATAGAAGGGGCTCAACGCGCGCAGACAAGTGGCAATTTTTACTCATCTTTAATTGTACATGGTTTCTTTAAACCTACCTTTTTGCATGACAACTTTTCACCTAAGTTACTCTCTTTTATAGATGCCATCGTGCTACACCCGTCCAGGATACGGCACAACGGAGACACAGGCGCAGACGTGCAGCAGGGACCCGTTCCAAGGATTCTTTTTAGATTAAGACCCTGCGTAAACCTTTCTTACTGTCTCTTGTTGATACACATCCCTCGGATTCTTAGTACTATTGAGAAGGATGCTGACTTCTTGGCATGTGCCATGTCAGAATAATGCACGTACCTGGACACTAGGGGCTTCTTACAAAGGGCACTGATTAGGCCCGGTTTATACCATAAAGACCGAATACCTTAGGGAGTGTTCGGCGTCGCGAGTTTGGCCTTATATGCATCAGCTCTGAATCATGTCTTTGGTCAAATGTTGGGTTTGCCCGGCTCCTGTGTTTTGCTGCCTTACGTTCTGCTCTATTGGCTAAAGCGGCACCAGGAGACCTACTGCGATTGTGCCCCGGTTCATCCGGACGAGCACCTCAGTAGAGAAATCCGAAAACTGACTGTCATGATATAGCGTGAGACTGGTCAACCACTCGATGACCTATCGAAATGTTAGAATTCCTCCACCTTAACGAAGGGCCGTTTCCCGGCCAGGCATGTACGCACCCCGAATTCGGGAGAGTGCGGAGCCACAAGGGGCTATATAGTAGCCCCACCGTCAAACTCCTATGGATAAGTGAAAGTGTTAAAGCATTATAGTCTGGTTGCCTCGTTCGCTGTGCTATCACCTCCTTAATAGGACCAAGACGTTGGATTAAGTGTGAACACGCGTCTTCTGCGAACACCCCCGCATTATATGCGTGGGGGTTGAAGCCGACGACTGTAATCTTTCAGGTCATATACATATATACATAAACGGCCGCATAGGAGGCATCATATTACTTTCAGGCAAAAGTATAAATACAGCCTTAATAAATTTTATAAACATTGTTTTTACAATGGGAATACATGTCACTCAGACATAATATTCTTCGAGCACTGGGCCTCTATCAAACAAGCACCCTCAAGAACTTCTTCAAAATAGTGCTTGGCAGCCACTCGGCCTATGGCCGAACCCCGCGCCACAACAGTGGCAGCATCCATCTCCGCCCAGTATGCTTTGACACGGGCAAAGGCCATTCGCGAGCCTTCTATACACGCTGACCTTTTCATCGCATTGATGTGCGGCACCGCTTCGAGGAACTACTGCACTAAGCTGAAATAGCTGTTCGGCTTCGGCTTTTCTGGCCACAGCTGATCCACGATAGACCTCATGGCGAGTCCGGACAACTTATTGAGTTCGGCCCATTCGGCTAGCTGATCAGTCAATGGAAGCGGATGCTCTGGAACGTTAAATTGAGACCAGAACAGCTTGTCCACTTCACGATCTGTTTGATCTCGGAAGTATTTGGCCGCATCGATAGCGCTCGCCGCCAAGTCCATATATGCGTCTGCCAAACTCCACAGCCGATCCAGAGGGACATACCGCGGATCTCCGAACTTCCTCCACAGCATAAAGGGCTTCCCAGCCACAATATCCCCGACTTCACGCAGTTCCTCCTTCTTCGCTCTCATGGCAGAGCGGGTGTCCTTGGTCGCCATTGTGGCCTTCTCGAGGTCCGTCGCCCTCGCCCGGTTTTCTTCTTCAAGAAACTGACAACGGTCGGCAGTGTCTTTTAACTTTACAGCCATCTTGGCCACTTCATCTTTGCTCTCGCAATGCGCAGCCTTTTCGGCTCTTAACTCTTCGGCCGCCTTTAAAGTGGCCGCATTACTAATTCTTGCTTGTTCCTTGGCTTGGCAAGTTCCGCCTGAAGGGTCTCCACGGTGGCAGCTCCATCTGCAGTCACAACATATTAAAGATACTGGCGTTACGCTGCTCTTACTATGTGACATTCTCCAGAAAATATCACTTACCCTATGCCTCGTCAAGCCGCTTATTAACAAGCTCGATGTCGGCATCCGCCGCATCCAGTTGCCGCTTTAGTTTGGCAATCTTAGGAGTCCGGCCAGCCACCGGAGCTCCAGCCACCTGCACATAAAGGCGGTTTGGTTATTACCTGGGACTACGATCCTCTGTTTGCCGTCGTTCTCGACGACAACCAAAGTCTCAGGGGCTACTATCTACACAGGGCACACCTAAAAATGTGCGGTACTATCAAAAAGTATATCATTTCACGTACCTCAAAGCCCGTCAGTAGACTCATAAAGGCCTCGTGCAATCCGCTTTCGGCGGACGAAATTCTTTCCATCACCGTACCCATCAACATACGGTGTTCTTCTGAGATGGCCGCTCGCTCCAACAGCTCCCTCAGTGCGTCCGACCGCATACCAGATGGTGTCGGACTCTTCTGTTTGCTCTCTTCAAGAGCCGAATACTGGGGACTTCGGGTGACCATAGGATTATCTTCTGGCCTCACCGGATCTAGGGAGGCCCTCCGAGAGGACACTTCAAGGTCACCCGCTTCTTGAGCGGTGGAGTCCGGGGGAGGCGTTTCGCTCTCCATCATCTCTGGAAGAAGATCCCCCGAAGAGGAGCTTTGCTGAGAAGGGCTGAGATCCGAACTGCAAGATAAATGCTTCGGTTATTTTCCTCAGAGGTAAGGTAGTATATCTTCACTATTAAAGTACCTTTTTATTACTTATAGCTTGTTAGAGGGCTGATCCCCGCGCGGACTTTGTGCGGCTAGAGCACCCTCCAAGGCAGGACCCTCTGGTGGAGATTTCTTCTCCCGTTTGGAAACCTTGGTTTCCGAATCTTCAGAGGCAGTCCTCTTGCTTCCCCGAAGCGAGAGAAGATCAGATTCTTCCCCTTGGTCATCCTCCTTCACGGAGGCGCTCATTCCCTCGGTTGGAATTGGTAGCGATGGGGGCCCGCTTCCGCCCTCATTATTCCCCCCTTTATCTTCCTTTGAGGGCTCCGGGCAAGGTGCTAGCTCGAGCATCTTTTCCAGTACCGGATTGTCCAAACCCTTAGGAAGAGGGTCCAAACACTGAATCATCTTTGCCTTTGTTAGCCAGTCCTGCTCAAAGAGCGATTTCTCAGAATGACGTCATGATAAATGAAAAACGGTGTGATCGGCTAGAGGATTACTTACTTGGTCGGTGGTGCGGTTGCTGCTCAGGTCCACGTCCTCAGTAGTATCCGGGCACTCCATTTGGGGTCTGAAGAATGATTAATACATCTCCTCGTGCGTCAGGCCAAGGAAATTCTGAATAGTGCGCGGTCCTTCTGGGTTGAACTCCCACATGCGTAGGGGCCGGCGATTGCAAGGCTGGACTTGACGAACCAGCATGACTTGCACCACCATAACCAGACTGAAATCTCCTTTGAAGAGATCTTGAATGCGGCTTTGCAGTATAGGCACGTCCTTGGTTGGACCCCAGCTCAGCCCTCTGCTAATCCATGACATCAGTTGTGGTGGAGGGCCCGAGCGGAAAGCAGGGGCAGCCACCCACTTGGCACTTCTGGGAGCTGTGATGTAAAACCACTCCCGTTGCCATAATCCGGACACCTCTGGAAAGGAACCATTTGGCCATGCATGGAGCTCCAGCAATCTTGCTTATTAATGCGCCTCCGCATGCTACATGCTACCCCTCGACCATCTTCGGCTTCACGTCAAAGGTCTTGAGCCACAGGCCGAAGTGAGGGGTAATGCGGAGGAAGGCCTCACATACGACAATAAATGCCGAGATGTGGAGAAAGGAGTCCGGGGCTAGATCGTGGAAGTCTAGCCCATAATAAAACATCAAACCCCTAACAAAGGGATCCAGAGTGAGGCCTATACCTCGGAGGAAGTGGGAGATGAACACAACATTCTCGTTGGGTTTGGGAGTAGGGACGACCTGCCCTCGGGCAGGCAGCCGATGCGAAACCTCGGCGGTCAGGTATCTGGCCTCCCTCAATTTCTTGATATCCTCTTCCGTAATGGAGGAGGGCATCCACCGGCCTTGAAGGCTAGATCCAGGCCTGATTGAAGGTCCGAAGCACCTGACCTGGGATTTGGGTGTTAGAACTCGAGGCGGGGGAAGGATTCGATTGAGCACGGGAGGGAAAAAAGTAAAAGCCTTGTCCCTTTATAAAGAGGGTGAATACCAAGTGCCCTCCTAGTGGCCATTTGGGACTTGCCTAAAATCTAGGAGTCCTAGGCACGGTTGGGTTACCCACGACCGTATTGATGAGAATCCCGTAATTAGGGGAACACGATCTTTGCTTTGACAGGACGTGTCAAGAAACCGGCTCGCGTTATGTGTGAAGCTGGTTGAAGAAAAACGGTTCGAATAATCACCAAGCCATGGCCTGATGTCATGTTGCCAAAGCGTGTCAGGAGATTAAGATTTGTGGAAATATTATTCTCTCTACGGTGGTATGTGGAATTTATTTTGCAGGGTCGGACACTATCCTTTTATTTGAACTCTTCTGTGGTATATCTGGAGGAGGAACCCGCCTTGCAATGCCGAAGACAACACTGCACGCCGGACTCATCGTCATTGAAGCCTGGTTCAGGGGCTACTGAGGGAGTCCGAGATTAGGGGTCTCCGGACAGCCGGACTATATCCTTTGGCCAGACTGTTGGACTATGAAGATACAAGATTGAAGACTTCGTCTCGTGTCCGGATGGGACTCTACTTGGCGTGGAAGGCAAGCTAGGCAATACGGATATGTATATCTCCTCCTTTGTAACAGACCTTGTGTAACCCTAGCCCCCTCCGGTGTCTATATAAACCGGAGGGTTTTAGTCTGTAGGACAGAACAAGAACATACAATCATACCATATGCTAGCTTCTAGGGTTTAGCCTCTCCGATCTCATGGTAGATCAACTCTTGTAATACCCATATCATCAAGAATAAATCAAGAAGGACATAGGGTTTTACCTCCATCAAGAGGGCCCGAACTTGGGTAAAACTTCGTGTCCCCTGCCTCCTGTTACCATCCGCCTAGACGCACAGTTCGGGACCCCCTACCCAAGATCCACCGGTTTTGACACCGACACACGAGATCATGCATTACAGAACGAGTAAAGAGACTTGCCAGTAACAAGATTGAACGAGGTATGGGGATACCGATGATCGAATCTCGGGCAAGTAACATACCGATAGACAAAGGGAATTGTATATGGGATTGATTGAATCCCCGACATCGTGGTCATCCAATGAGATCATCGTGGAACATGTGGGAGCCAATATGGGTATCCAGATCCCGCTATTGGTTATTGACCGGAGAGATGTCTCGGTCATGTTTGCATGGTTCCCAAACCTGTAGGGTCTACACACTTAAGGTTCAATGACGCCAGAGTTGTTATGGGAAATAGTATGTGGTTACCAAAGGTTGTTCGGAGCCCCGGATGAGATCCCTAACGTGACGAGGAGTTCTGGAATGGTCCGGAGGTGAAGATCGATATATTGTACGAAGGGTATTGGAGTTCGGAATTGTTCCGGAGGTACCGGGTGACGACCAGCATGTCCGAAAGGGGTTTCGGAGGCCCCGACAAGCGTTTGGGGGCCTTACGGGCCAAGGGGAGGGGGCACATCAGCCCACTAAGGGGCTGAGCGCCCCTCCCAACCCCTCTCACATACCCTGGAGAGGTGGGGGCGCCTCCCCTAGGGCAGCCGCCCCTCCCGGCTTGGGGGGCAAGTTTCCTAGGGGTGGGGGCGCCCAAACCCATCTAGGGTTTCCCCTGTGGCCGGCGCCCCTCCCCTAGGGAACCCTAGGGCGCCTCCTCCACCCCCCTTCTCCCTATATATAGTGAGGGAGAGAGAGGGCAGCCGCACCCTTCCCCTGGCGCAGCCCCTCCCCTTCTCCTACACCTCCTCCTCCTCCGTAGCGCTTGGCGAAGCCCTGCCGGAGAACCACGAGCTCCATCACCACCACGCCGTTGTGCTATCGGAGTTCTCCCTCAACTTCTCCTCTCCCCTTGCTGGATCAAGAAGGAGGAGACGTTCCCGGGCTGTACGTGTGTTGAACGCGGAGGCATCATTGTTCGGCGCTTAGATCGGAATCGACCACGATCTGAATCGCTGCGTGTACGACTCCACCAACCGCGTTCTTGTAACGCTTCCGCTTAGCGATCTTCAAGGGTATGAAGATGCACTCCCTCTCTCTCATTGATAGTATCTCCTAGATTGATCTTGGTGACACGTAGGAATTTTTTTGAATTATTGCTACGTTCCCCAACAGTGGCATCATGAGCTAGGTCTATGCGTAGATTCTTTGCACGAGTAGAACACAAGTAGTTGTGGGCGTTGGTTTGTTCAATATGCTTACCATTACTAGTCTTATCTTGATTTGGCGGCATTGTGGGATGAAGCGGCCCAGACCGACCTTACACGTACGCTTACGTGAGACTGGTTCCACTGACTGACATGCACTTGATGCATAAGGTGGATGGCGGGTGTCTGTCTCTCCCACTTTAGTCAGATCGGATTCGATGAAAATGGTCCTTATGAAGGGTAAATAGCAATTGGCATATCACCGTTGTGGTTTTGTGTAGGTAAGAAACGTTCTTGCTAGAAACCCATAGCAGCCACGTAAAACATGCAACAACAATTAAAGAACGTCTAACTTGTTTTTGCAGGGTATGCTATGTGATGTGATATGGCCAAAAGGATGTGATGAATGATATATGTGATGTGTGAGATTGATCATGTTCTTGTAATAGGAATCACGACTTACATGTCGATGAGTATGACAACCGGCATGAGCCATAGGAGTTGTCTTAATTTATTTATGACCTGCGTGCCAATGAAAACACCATGTAATTACTTTACTTTATTGCTAACTGTTAGCCATAGTAGTAGAAGTAATAGTTGGCGAGGCAACTTCATGAAGACACGATGATGGAGATCATGATGACGGAGATCATGGTGGCATGCCGGTGACGATGGTGTTCATGCCGCGCCTTGAAGATGGAGATCAAAGGCGCAAGATGATATTGGCCATATCATGTCACTTTATAATTTGCATGTGATGTTTTTCATGTTTACATCTTATTTGCTTATAACGACGGTAGCATAAATAAGATGATCCCTCACTAAAATTTCAAGAAAGTGTTCCCCCTAACTGTGCACCATTGCGAAGGCTCGTTGTTTCGAAGCACCACGTGATGATCGGGTGTGATAGATTGTAATGTTCGAATACAACGGGTGTAAGCCAGATTTACACATGCAAAACACTTAGGTTGACTTGACGAGCCTAGCATGTACAAACATGGCCTCGGAACACGAGAGACCGAAAGGCCGAACATGAGTCGTATAGTAGATACGATCAACATGGAGATGTTCACCGTTGATGACTAGTCCGTCTCACGTGATGATCGGGCACGGCCTAGTCGATTCAGATCATGTATCACTTAGATGACTAGAGGGATGTCTATCTGAGTGGGAGTTCATTGAATAATTTGATTAGATGAACTAAATTATCATGAACATAGTCTAAACTGTCTTTGCAAATTGTGTTGTGGATTAATAGCTCGCACGCTTTAACTCTTTGTTTTAATACATTCCTAGAGAAAGACTAAGTTGAAAGGTATTATAAGCAATTGTGCGGACTAGGGCCGTAGTCTGAGGATTGTCCTCACTGCTACACAGAAGGCTTCTGTCCTTGATGCACCGCTCGGTGTGCCAACCCCTCTGGCGTCGTCTGTGGATGTTGTGAACATCTGGTAGACACATTTTGATGACTACCTGATAGTTTAGTGCGCCATGCTTTATGGCTTAGAGTTGGGGCTCCAAAAGCATTTTGAACGCCATAGAACATATGAGATGTTCGAAGAGCTGAAATTGGTATTTCAGGCTCATTCCCGTGTTGAGAGGTTGAGACCTCTGACAAGACCTTTGCCTACAAGATGGAGGAGAATAGCTCAGCCAGTGAGCATGTGCTTTGAATGTCTGGGTACTTCAATCACTTGAATCAAGTGGGAGTTAATCTTCCAGATAAGAGAGTGATTGCCAAAAGTTCTCCAGTCGCTATCACCAAGCTACTAGAGATTCGTGATGAACTATAACATGCAAGGGAAGATAATCCCGGAGCTGTTCGTCATGCTTAAGGCCGCAAAGGTAGAAATCAAGAAGGAGAATCAAGTATTGATGGTTAACAAGAGCACTGGTTTCAAAGAAGGGCAAGGGAAAGAAGGGAAACTTCTTGAATGGCAAGCCAGTTGCCGCTGCAGTGAAGAAACCCAAGAACCCAAACCCAAGACAAAGTGCTTCTAGTAGGGGAACGGTCACTGGTGGCGGAACTACCTCAAATAATTGGTAGATAAGAAGGCTGTCAACTTCAAGAAAAGTATATTTGATATATGTGTGTTATTGATGTGTACCCTACTAGTACTCCTAGTAGCACCTGGGTATTAGATACCGGTTCAGTTGCTAATATTGATAACTCGAAACAAAAGCTACGGAATTAATGGAGACTAGCTAAGGGTGAGGTGACGATGTGTGTTGGAAGTGTTTCCAAGGTTGATGTGATCACCATCGCACGCTCCCTCTACCTTCGGGATTAGTGTTGAACCTAGATAAATGTTGTTTGCATTGGTGTCTGCATTGAGCATGAACATGATTAGATCATGTTTATTGCAATATGGTTATTCATTTAAGTCAGAGAATAATGGTTATTATGTTTACATGAATTATACCTTCTATGGTCATGCACCCAATGTGAATGGTTTATTGAATCCCAGTCGTAGTTATACACATGTTCATAACATTGATGCCAAAAGATGTAGAGTTGATAATGATAGTACCACTTTCATGTGGCACTGCCGCTTAGGTCATATTGGTGTAAAGCGCATGAAAGAACCTCCATGCTAATGGACTTTTGAATTCACTTGATTTTGAATCACTTGACACATGCGAACCATGCCTCTTTGGCAAGATGACTAAAGCCCCATTCTTTGGAACAATGGAACGGGCAAGTGACTTGTTGGAAATCATACATGCTGATGTGTGCGGTCCGATGAGTGTTGATGCATGCGGTGAATATCCTTATTTTCTCACCTTCACCAGTGAATTGAATAGTATGGGTATATTTACTTAATGAAGCATAAGTCTGAAATGTTTGAAAAGTTCAAGCAATTTCAGAGTGAAGTTGAGAATCATCATAACAAGAAGATCAAGTTCCTTCGATCTGATCAAAGGGAAAGTATCTGAGTTATGATTTTGGCAATCACTAAAGACAAGGTGGAATCGTTTCACAGTTGACGCCGCCTGGAACACCATAGCATGATGGTGTGTCCAAACGTCGTAATCGAACCTTATTGGATATAGTGTATGATGTCTCTTACCAATCTACCGCTATTTTTGGGGGTTATGCATTAAAGACAATTACATTCACTTTAAATAGGGCACCATCTAAGTCCGTGGAGACAACACCGTATGAACTATGGTTTGGCAAGAAACCAAAGTTGTTGTTTCTTTAGGTTTGGGGCTACGATGCTTATGTCGATAGGCTTCGGTCGGAAAAGCTCGAACCCAAAGCAGAAAATTGTATCTTCATAGAATACCCAAACAAGACGATTGGGTATACCTTCTATCTTAGATCTGAGGGAAAAGTGTTTGTCGCTAAGAACAGGTCCTTTCTCGAGAAAGAGTTTCTCTCGAAAGAATTGAGTGGAAGGAAGATAGAACTTGATGAGGTTGTTGAACCTTCACTTCAACCAGAGAGTAGTGCATCACAGAAAGATGTTTCTGTGGCACTTACGTCAGTTGAGGAGAAAGCTAATGATGATGATCATGAAGCTTCAGATCAAATTACTATCAAACATCATAGGTCGACAAGGGTGTGTACAACTTATGAGTGGTAACCCTGTCTTAAAGGTCGTGTTGTTGGACAACGATGAACCTATGAGCTATGAAGAAGCGATGATGGGCCAGGATTCCAACAAATGGCTGGAAGCCATGAAATACAATATAGGATCCATGTATGAGAACAAAGTATGGACTTTGGTGAACTTTCCCGATGATTGACAAGCCATTGAGAATAAATGGATCTTTAATAAGAAGACATACGCTGATGGTAATGTCACCATTTATGAAGCTCGACTTGTCTCAAGGAAGTTTCCGACAAGTTCAAGGAGTTGTCCATGATGAGACTTTTCTCAATCATAGCGTTGCTAAAGTCTGTTAAAATTGTGTTAGCAGTTGCTGCATTTTTCATTTACAAAATCTGGTAGATGGATGTCAAAACAAATTTTCATTGACGGTCTCCATGAGGGAAGGCTGTATGTGATACAACTAGAAGTTTTTGTCGATCCTAAGGATGCTAAAAGGTATGCAAACTCCAGCGATCCTTCTATGGGTTGGAGCAAGCATCTTGGAGTTGGAACATACGCTTTGATGAGGCAATCAAAGCATTTGGGTTTATACAAAGTTTGCAAGAAACTTGTATTTGCAAGAAAGTGAGTGGGAGCACTACAACATTTCTGATAGGTATATATGGATGACATATTGTTGATCGAAAATGATGTAGAATTTCTAGAAAGCATAAAGGGTTGTTTGAATGGAGTTTTTCAAAGGAAGAACTGTGTAAAACTGCTTACATGCTGGGTATCAAGATCTATAGAGATAGATCAAGACGTCTGATAAGACTTTCACAGAGCACATACCTTGACATGATCTTGAAGGGGTTCAAGATGGATCAGTCAAAGAAGGAGTTCCTGCCTGGGTTGTGAGGTGTGAAGTTAAGACTTGAAGCTTGACCACAGCAGAAGAAAGAGAAAGGACAAAAGTTGTCCCCTATGCCTTAGCCATAGGCTCTATACGATATGCCATGCTGTGTACCACGATGTGCCTTGCCACGTGTCCAGCAAGGGGGTACAAGAGTGATCCAGGAGTGGATCATTGGACAACGGTCAAAATTGTCCTTAGGAATAAGGAAATGTTTCTCGGTTATGGAGGTGATAAAGAGTTCGGCGTAAAGGGTTACGTCGATGCAAGATTTAACACCTATCCGGATGACTCTGAGTAGCAAACCGGATACATATAGTGGAGCAACCATTTGGAATAGCTCCAAGTGGAGCATAGTAGCAACATCTACAATATGAAATCGAGATTTGTGAAGAACACACGGATCTGAATGTTGCAGACCCGTTGACTGACAATTCTCTCATAAGCATAACATGATCAAACCCTAGAACTCATTGAGTGTTAATCACATGGTGATGTGACTAGATTATTGACTCTAGTAAACTATTGGGTGTTAATCACATGGCGGTGTGAACTAGATTATTTACTCTAGTAAACTCTTCGGGTGTTAGTCACATGCCGATGTGAACTATGAGTGTTAATCACATAACGATGTGAACTAGATTATTGACTCTAGTGCAAGTGGGAGACTATTGGAAATATGCCCTAGAGGAAATAATAAAATGGTTATTATTATATTTCCTTGTTCATGATAATTGTCTATTGTTCATGCTATAATTGTATTAACCGGAAACCGTAATACATGTGTGAATACATAGATCATAATATGTCCCTAGTAAGCCTCTAGTTGACTAGCTCATTGATCAATAGATGGTCATGGTTTCCTGACCATGGACATTGGATGTCATTGATAACGGGATCACATCATTAGTAGAATGATGTGATGGACAAGACCCAATCTTAAGTGTAGCACAAGATCGTGTAGTTCGTTTGCTAAAGCTTTTCTAATGTCAAGTATCATTTCTTAGACCATGAGATTGTGCAACTCCCGGATACCGTAGGAATGCTTTGGGTGTACCAAACGTCACAACGTAACTGGGTGGCTATAAAGGTGCACTACAGGTATCTCTGAAAGTGTCTGTTGGGTTGGCACGAATCGAGACTGGGATTTGTCACTTCGTATGACGGAGAGGTATCTCTGGCCCCACTCGGTAATGCATCATCATAATAAGCTCAATGTGACTAATGATTAGCCACGGGATAATGCGTTATGGAACGAGTAAAGAGACTTGCCGGTAACAAGATTAAACAAGGTATGGGGATATCAACGATCGAATCTCGGGCAAGTAACATACCGATAGACAGAGGGAATTGTATACGGGATTGATTGAATCCCCAACATCGTGGTTCATCTGATGAGATCATCATGGAACATGTGGGAGCCAATATGGGTATCCAGATCCCGCTATTGGTTATTGACCGGGGAGATGTCTCGGTCATGTCTGCATGGTTCCCGAACCCGTAGGGTCTACACACTTAAGGTTCGGTGGCGCTAGAGTTGTTATGGGAAATAGTATGTGGTTACCTAAGGTTGTTAGGAGTCCCAGATGAAATCCTGGACGTGACAAGGAGTTCTGGAATGGTCTGGAGGTGAAGATCGATATATTGGACGAAGGGTATTGGAGTCCGGAATTGCTCCGGGGGTACCGGGTGACGACCAGCGTGTCCGAAAGGGGTTTCGGAGGCCCCGGCAAGCATTGGGGGGCCTTATGGGCCAAGGGGAGGGGGCACATCAGCCCACTAAGGGGCTGAGCGCCCCTCCCAACCCCTCTCACGTAACTTGGAGAGGTAGGGGCACCTCCCTTAGGGCAGCTGCCCCTCCCGGCTTGGAGGGCAAGTTTCCTAGGGGTGGGGGCACCCATACCCATCTAGGGTTTCCCCTGTGGCCGCCGCCCCTCCCCTAGGGAACCCTAGGGCACCTCCTCCACCCCCTTCCCCCTATATATAGTTAGGGAGAGAGAGGGCAGACGCACCCTTCCCCTGGCGCAGCCCCTCCCCTCTCCTACACCTCCTCCTCCTCCTCCTCCGTAGCGCTTGGCGAAGCCCTGCCGGAGAACCACGAGCTCCATCACCACCACTCCGTTGTGCTGTCAGAGTTCTCCCTCAACTTCTCCTCTCCCCTTGCTGGATCAAGAAGGAGGAGACGTTCCTGGGCTGTACGTGTGTTGAACGCGGAGACGCCGTTGTTCGGTGCTTAGATCGGAATCGACTGCGATCTGAACTGCTGCGTGTATGACTCCACCAACCGTGTTCTTGTAACGCTTCCGCTTAGCGATCTTCAAGGGTATGAAGATGCACTCCCTCTCTCTCATTGCTAGTATCTCCTAGATTGATCTTGGTGACACGTAGGATTTTTTTTGAATTATCGCTACGTTCCGCAACAATTTTCTCACATTCACAGATGATTTGAGCAAATATGGGTATATCTACTTGATGAAACATAAGTCTGAAACATTTGAAATTTTCAAAGAATTTTAGAGTGAAGTGGAAAATCATTGTAACAAGAAAATAGAGTTTCTATGATCTGATCGCGGAAACAAATATTTGTGTTACGAGTTTGGTCTTCATTTGAAACAATGTGGAATAGTTTCACAACTCACGCCACCTGGAACACCACAATGTAATAGTGTGTCCGAATGTCATAACCGTACTTTATTAGATACGGTGCAATCTATGATGTCTCTTACCGAATTACCACTATTGTTTTGGGGTTATGCATTAGAGACAGCTACATTCATGTTACAAAGGGCACCGTCTAAAAATCTGTTGAGACGTTATGTCTACTACACAACCTTCTTCTTGTAGACGTTGTTGGGCCTCCAAGTGCAGAGGTTTGTAGGATAGTAGCAAATTTCCCTCAAGTGGATGACCTAAGGTTTATCAATCCGTGGGAGGCGTAGGATGAAGATGGTCTCTCTCAAACAACCCTGCAACCAAATAACAAAGAGTCTCTTGTGTCCCCAACACACCCAATACAATGGTAAATTGTATAGGTTCACAAGTTCGGCGAAGAGATGGTGAGACAAGTGCAATATGGATGGTAGATATATGTTTTTTAATCTGAAAATACAAAAACAGCAAGGTAACTAATGATAAAAGTGAGCACAAACGGTATTGCAATGCTTCGAAACAAGGCCTAGGGTTCATACTTTCACTAGTGCAAGTTCTTTGAACAAGGATAACATAATTGGATCATATAACAATCCCTCAACATGCAACAAAGAGTCACTCCAAAGTCACTAATAGCGGAGAACAAACAAAGAGATTATTGTAGGGTACGAAACCACCTCCAAGTTATTCTTTCTGATCGATCTATTCAAGAGTCCGTAGTAAAATAATAGGAAGCTATTCTTTCCGTTCGATCTATCCTAGAGTTTGTACTAGAATAACACCTTAAGACACAAATCAACCAAAACCCTAATGTCACCTAGATACTCCAATGTCACCTCAATTATCCGTGGGTATGATTATACAATATGCATCACACAATCTCAGATTCATCTATTCAACCAACACAAAGAACTTCAAAGAGTGCCTCAAAGTTTCTACCGGAGAGTTGAGACAAAAACGTGTGCCAACCCCTATGCATAAGTTCACAAGGTCACGGAACTCACAAGTTGATCACCAAAACATACATCAAGTGGATCATGTGAATATCCCATTTTCACCACAGATAAGTGATGTCTACAACACAACCTTCTTCTTGTAGACGTTGTTGGGCCTCCAAGTGCAGAGGTTTGTAGGACAGTAGCAAATTTCCCTCAAGTGGATGACCTAAGGTTTATCAATCCATGGGAGGCGTAGGATGAAGATGGTCTCTCTTAAACAACCCTGCAACCAAATAGCAAAGAGTCTCTTGTGTCCCCAACACACCCAATACAATGGTAAATTGTATAGGTTCACTAGTTCGGCGAAGAGATGGTGATACAAGTGCAATATGGATGGTAGATATAGGTTTTTTAATCTGAAAATACAAAAATAACAAGGTAACTAATGATAAAAGTGAGGACAAACGGTATTGCAATGCTTCGAAACAAGGCCTAGGGTTCATACTTTCACTAGTGCAAGTTCTCTGAACAAGGATAACATAATTGGATCATATAACAATCCCTCAACATGCAACAAAGAGTCACTCCAAAGTCACTAATAGAGGAGAACAAACAAAGAGATTATTGTAGGGTACGAAACCACCTCCAAGTTATTCTTTCTGATCGATCTATTTAAGATTCCATAGTAAAATAACAGGAAGCTATTCTTTCCGTTCGATCTATCCTAGAGTTCGTACTAGAATAACACCTTAAGACACAAATCAACCAAAACCCTAATGTCACCTAGATACTCCAATGTCACCTCAAGTATCCGTAGGTATGATTATATGATATGCATCACACAATTTCAGATTCATCTATTCAACCAACACGAAGAACTTCAAAGAGTGCCCCAAAGTTTCTACCGGAGAGTCAAGACGAAAACGTGTGCCAACCCCTATGCACAAGTTCACAAGGTCACGGAACTCACAAGTTGATCACCAAAACATACATCAAGTGGATCATGTGAATATCCCATTTTCACCACAGATAAGTGATGTCTACTAGACAACCTTATTCTTGTAGGCGTTGTTGGGCCTCCAAGTGCAGAGGTTTGTAGGGCAGTATCAAATTTCCCTCAAGTGGATGACCTAAGGTTGGTCAATCCGTGGGAGGCGTAGGATGAAGATGGTCTCTCTCAAACAACCCTGCAACCAAATAACAAAGAGTCTCTTGTGTCCCCAACACACCCAATACAATGGTAAATTGTATAGGTGCACTAGTTTAGGGAAGAGATGGTGATACTAGTGCAATATGGATGGTAGATAAAGGTTTTATAATCTGAAATTATAAAAACAGCAAGGTAACTAATGATAAAAGTGAGCGAAAACGGTATTACAATGCATTGAAACAAGGACTAGGGCTCATACTTTCACTAGTGCAAGTTCTCTCAACAATAATGACATAATTAGATCATATAACTATCCCTCAACATGCAACAAAGAGTCACTCCAAAGTCATTTATAGAGGAGAACAAACGAAGAGATTATTGTAGGGTACGAAACCACCTCAAAGTTACCCTTTCTGATCGATCTATTCAAGAGTCTGTAGTAAAATAACACAAAGCTATTCTTTCCGTTCGATCTATCCTAGAGGTCGTACTAGAATAACACCTTAAGACACAAATCAACCAAAACACTAATGTCACCTAGATACTCCAATGTCACCTCAAGTATCCATGGGTATGATTATACGATATGCATCACACAATCTCAGATTCATCTATTCAACCAACACAAAGAACTTCAAAGAGTGCCCCAAAGTTTCTACCAGAGAGTCAAGATGAAAACGTGTGCCAACCCCTATGCATAAGATCACAAGGTCACGGAACTCGCAAGTTGATCACCAAAATATAGATCAAGTGAATCACATGAATATCCCATTGTCACCATAGATAAGCACATGCAAGACATACATCAAGTGTTCTCAAATCCTTAAAGACTCAATCCGATAAGATAACTTCAAAGGGAAAACTCAATCCATTACAAGAGAGTAGAGGGGGAGAAACATCATAAGATCCAACTATAATAGCAAAGCTCACGATACATCAAGATCGTGCCGAATCAAGAACACGAAAGAGAGAGATCAAACACATAGCTACTGGTACATACCCTCAGCCCCGAGGGTGAACTACTCCCTCCTCGTCATGGAGAGTGCCGGGATGATGAAGATGGCCACCGGTGATGGATTCCCCCTCCGGTAGGGTGCCGGAACAGGTCTAGATTGGTTTTCGGTGGCTACGGAGGTTTGCGGCGATGGAACTCCCGATCTAGGTTTCTTTTCGGGGGTTTCTGTATTTATAGGAATTTTTGGCGTCGGTCTCACATCAGGGGGTCTCCGAGTCGTCCACGAGGCAAGGGGCGAGCCCATGGGGGTAGGGCGCGCCCTCCACCCTCGTGGATGGCTCAGGACTCTTCTGGCCCAACTATTTTACTCCGGGGGCTTCTTTTGGTCCATAAAAAATCATCAAAAATTGGCACGTCAATTGGACTCCGTTTGGTATTGCTTTTCTATAAAACTCAAAAATAAGGAAAAAAACATAAACTGGCACTGGGCTCTAGGTTAATAGGTTAATCCCAAAAATCATATAAAATAGCATATAAATGCATATAAAACATCCAAGATGGATAATATAATAGCATGGACAATCAAAAATTATAGATACGTTGGAGACGTATCAAGCATCCCCAAGCTTAATTCCTACTCATCATCGAGTAGGTAAATGATAAAAACAGAATTTTTGATGTGGAATGCTACCTAACATATTTATCAATGTAATCTTCTCTATTGGGGCAAGAATATTCAGATCCATAAGATTCAAAACAAAAGTTTATTATTGACATAAAAATAATAATACTTCAAGCATACTAACAAAGTAATCATGTCTTCTCAAAATAACATGGCCAAAGAAAGGTCATCCCTACAAAATCATATAGTTTGGCTATGGTCCATCTTCATCACACAAAATATTCAAATCATGCACAACCCCGAAGGCAAGCCAAGCAATTGTTTCATACTTTAGTATTCTCAAACTTTTTCAACTTTCACACAATACGTGTGTGTGAGCCATGGACATATCACTATAGGTGGAATAGAGTGGTGGTTGTGGAGAAGACAAAAAGGAGGATGATGGTCTCACATCAACTAGGCGTATTAATGGGCTACGGAGATGCCCATCAAAAGATATCAATGTGAGTGAGTAGGGATTGCCATGCAACGGATGCACTAGATCTATAAATGTATGAAAGCTAAAAAAACTAACTGTGTGTGCATCCAACTTGCTTGCTCACGAAGACCTAGGGCATTTGAGGAAGCCCATCGTTGGAATATACAAGCCAAGTTCTATAATGAAAATTTCCCACTAGTATATGAAAGTGACAACATAGGAGACTCTCTATCACGAAGATCATGGTGCTACTTTGAAGCACAAGTGTGGTTAAAGGATAGTAGCATTGCCCCTTCTCTCTTTTTCTCTCATTTTTTTTGTTTTTTGGGCCTTTTTTATTTGGCCTTTCCTCTTTTTTTCCCTTTTCTCTCTTCTTTTTTATTTCCTCACATGGGACAATGCTCTAATAATGATGATCATCACACTTCTATTTATTTACAACTCAAGGATTACAAATCGATACTTAGAACAAAATATGACTCTATATGAATGTCTCCGGCGGTGTACCGGGATGTGCAATGAATCAAGAGTGACATGTATGAAAAATTTATGAATGGTGGCTTTGCCACAAATACGATGTTAACTACATGATCATGCAAAGCAATATGACAATGATGAAGCGTGTCATAATAAATGGAACGGTGGAAAGTTGCATGGCAATATATCTCGGAATGGCTATGGAAATGCCATAATAGGTAGGTATGTTGGCTGTTTTGAGGAAGGTAAATGGTGGGTTTATGGTACCAGGGAAAGTTGCGCGGTACTTGAAAGGCTAGCAATGGTGGAAGGGTGCACTACAAAAAAAATACACTTCCGTGATTATACGTGTTTGTCATAGTAGGTCACATTTTCTGTCATGCATGTACATCCATGAAAATTTTATGACAGAATCAAGATAGTCATACCTGTGCTGTCGTAGAAGTGTTACATGACATTACCAAAATTATCATCACGGAAGTGTCCACTTCCATGACGATAAATCACGCGTCACAGAAGTGCTTTCATCAAGGGTGACCTACACGTGGCATCCATCATAACGGAACGCCATTAAGTTACCGGGTTCGGTTTTGGATCTGATAACCCGCTAATAGCCCCGACCAATGGGGATTTTCCACGTGTAAAATCATCATCGGCTGGAGGAAACACGTGTCGGCTCACCGTTGGGACAGATGTCGTCCACTCATTGGACCGAAGGCGCCTATGATACGTCGACACATGGCACGTCCGAACAGAGGCCCATTCCTGTGAAAAGGCCGGCCCGTTTGACTTGGTCAAAAGGTGGCGGCCCGGCCCATGAAAAGCCTGTTAACGGCCTGTTCGCATATAGCCCATTTACAGCCCGCTAACCCAGGGCCCGTTACGACCTATCTAAATTAGGCCCAGTAGCGTCATCTGGGCCATCCAATATGGTTCCAGCCGATTTTAAGTTCTGGCCCATTAATGGCCCGTGGTGAAACTGGCCCGTACTAAATAGTGTATCACTTTATACCCATTAACGGCCCATTAATCCATTGGGCCGTTTGCAGCCCATGTTATCTTTCGGCCTTCTCAGGGCCCATTTATTCTTGGGCTCATTTCCAGCATTCGGTTACTTACGGTCCGTTACTGCCATTTTCTGCTTGTGGGCCAAATTCAGCCCGTGGTTACAGTCGGCCCGTTTGTGGCCTGTTAATACGTTGGGCCGTTTTCATAGGGTCATCAAATATGGCCTATTAACGACGGCCTGTTATGGTCGGCCCATGAATGGATGACTCCAACTCTAGCCCGTTTACGGCCATAATGCGGTCTGTTTTTGGCCCATGTTTGGCCAATCGATCATACGGCCCGTCTAAGGCCCATTGATGATACGACCCGTAGAAGGCCCATTGTTTCTACGGCCCGTAGAAGGCCCATTGTTTCTATGGACCATAGAAGGCCCATTGTTTCTACGGCCCGTAGGAAGCCCAGTGTCACTAAGTAAATATGTAGCCCATGGCCTGTTAAAGGCGGAAAACTACTATAGGTTTAGACCTGCTAATGGCCCAAGATGATTATAGGCCCACGTTTTGGCCCATATGAGTAACGGGCCGTCCTGAAGACCGACAACACTGAGATCCACTGAACCTTCCGGCCTAAATTACAGCATACCGACCAAAGAATAAACCTAGACTATACAACAAAGAAATTACGGCATATTACATCCACTGGGAATCAAAGTTCACTACCGGTGATAATAAAGCACAACATGATCGCGAATTACATACACTGGGCATCAAAGGTCGCCACCAGTGCATATAAATGCGCCGACAAAAGAATATACAAAACTAAGAGCACTTCAGAAGGCACTAAACCTGGCAAGCTCGGGCCCCGCAAGCAGCTGAACAAGCTGATGAGACCTCATTTATGTCAACGATAGATGCTTCATCCCTAGTTGTATGGCACCATAGTGCGCAAGGCAGTCCCATGACATCTTCATTACATCTTTGACTTCAAGTCGGAGCTGAGCTGAAGCAAGCCTTTCCGCTTTAAGTTGAGACCGAAGAAGTTGAACTGATTGAGGCAGCGACTACACAGAGGTTGTCTCACACCTGCTGGTGAGTAGCTTCAACTCACTGTCTTCATCAAGACAAGACCTTGGGGTTATCTCGCTATCCTCAAGATGGTTTGGCTCATTATCTTTCCTAAAGTTCTGCCTGGCATAAGAGATACGACTCTGAAAGAGAAACAAGGAGACACGTAATAGGTTTCACAATTATATAAGCAAATAAATGGATCTGTTCTGCATAAGGAACATGTTTTTACAACTACAATTTAAAACTGGTAGTTGTTGCAAACATCCAATCAGATGTAAACAACAATGGAGGAAATGATGCCTATCCAAATCTATACTAGAACAAAGTTTGAAGGCTTGAGAAGGATGAACTTACATTACATGTTAACATGGGTTGGACAAAGCCCTTCTCCATGTTGATGGAAAGATAATTCAATAAATTCCCCAAAGAAAATTCTTTATAAGCATTGCCATTATTCTACATTTTGCAAAGAGTAAATATAGATCAAATAATACTGGAAGAAACAGAGGATAATGAAGCTCAGGTGCAGACTGATGATACATAATCAAATAGCAATTAATTAAGTACATCGTTACAAGGCAAAAGGTACTGACAAGAGGAATGCAGACATCAACGTGTGTAGTGGCATTGGCTTTATTCAACATTTTGGTAAGAGTAAATGTAGATATGATAATTTGGAGAAAGTGGAGGGCAGGGCAGATAAGATGCAGAGTAATGCTAGACAATCAACTATCTCGCGATGCATGTACAATAATACCACCACCGTCCGTTATTAGTTGTCGCTCAAATGGATGTATCTAGCACTATTAAGTTCTAAATACATCTAATTGATCAACAATTAATTCGATAGAGAGGGAGTACATGACAACAGGTAATTACATGAGCAATCCAAAACTTCATAACCATTGTGTTAATTCTACATTTATCTAAGAGTAAATATAGATCTTATAATTTCAAGCAAAGGGAGGATAAAGAAGCGAACATTTACAGTGATGCTACATAATCAAACAGCAATGAGTGTAAGTATGCTGACAAAGGGCAAGAGGTACTGATAAGAGCAATGCAGAGCCCAGTATTGTCGTGAGATCCTATGAACCTTTGAGCAAGGAGATTCTTCTGAAATTAGTTTTCATACAAGAGAGAAGGTAAGGCACATGCAGAAATTTAGGACTTCAAATTTTGAATTGATATCATAGATAGTACCTGACGCTGGGCTGTCAGCAGTTCTAATAGGGGTTTGGCCACTAGAGTAGGGGTAAAGTTTGTAACAGTTGGGCCTGTTTTTTCTGTTGTTGCTGATCTATCTGATTTAGCAGGTATCACTACCTTTTCCAAATACCTAGTTTGTACTCCTTGAGGATCTACAATCACCCTCTTCCTTTTGGACATCTATTACGAAAGAACAACATTTGACTAGGAAAACATAGTATGATGACACATGGAATAGGTACAGAAAATGGATAGGTATGGCATATACTCATATATGATGCTTAAACTAAGCAGACAGTGTAATAGAGTAGAAGTAATGCAAGAGGTCAGATGCAAAATATGTGCGGCCAATACAACCTTACCAAGTTAGAGCATGCACCTTGATGGGTGAATAAGATAGGCCATCCTCCACCATGCCAAGTTTGTTAGCCAGTGGATTGTTCCGCAATATTCTTCTCGTGCCCCCATTCTCATATTCATTTTGATAATGTTCAATACCTGACATGCATGAAAACATAAAAACAAGTGAGATTATCTTTGTAATGCAGAAGTGATTCTAATCCAATACTTCCTCCCTTTAACCCCTTTGTGCTATCTCTGCAATTCTTCTAAGAGGTGCCATGCATGCTGTAATTTGGTGTGTGCATTAATATAATGTGGCCTACTACTCAAAATATGAGAGCTCCAAAAGTGATGATACTTCGTAGATGACAGCTTCAACATATAGTAAAGAAGAACAAGTCGGCCTGACCTTACAGATTCAAAATATACTAAGGGAGGATAACTCGACCTGACCAGTCGACCGCAAGAGAAGAGGATCATCTTAAAGAAGAGCAGAAGAGCAAACAGATTGAAGATATTACAAGTATTTCTATACAATGTCGGTTGGCCACCCATGATGAAACAGAGTGCACAGAGAAATACTATTCCTTCTGATCTCTCCATATGTGGCTCACATGCATTTCGAAATTAAAGTAGGAACATTTAGCTGACCAATTAAACATCTCTCAGTTTCACTAATATCAGCATAATATCAGATTTGAATTTGTACAACTAAGCTTGTTTAGCTCAATGGGTGGAGCAGTGCTATTACGACGCGAACCACGTAGGTTGATCGTGGTCATCATAAAATGGGGAAACCGTAAGCATGATGAGTATAGTGTTGACTGTGGCAGTGGGATGGCAGATCTGAAGCTGCAAACCGCGCAAAGGGTAGTTAGCAACCGATATTTTCTTTGAAATAACAACTAAGATTTGGTACGGACAAGAAAGTACAGTCAACAAGTGACAAAGAAATGCAATTCTGCTGTCTCTCTATATGTCGTGACATGCATTTGGAAACTCAAGTGGGACCTTTAGCTAACCAATTAAATGTGTCTGTTAACTAATATCAGTATCATATCACAATCATATTTGAACAACTAAGCTTTGGAATTTTGAGTGTTGTGTTGTTTAGCTTGAAGGGTGGAGTAATGCTAGTATGACAGAAAGCACCTACGCAGATCATAGTAGAGTAGATAAAAGGGGAAAACCCTAAGCATCAAGAGTAAAATCTGGAAAGTGGAACTAGCTGGACCAGTGGGTGGCGCACATGCTTTTCGAAACGAATATAGGAACATTAGGTGACCAATTAAACGTTCTCTATTTTAGTAATATGAGCATCATATCAGATTCGTATTTCAACACGTAAGCTTTGGAATTATGAGTGGCATGTTGTTTCGCTTGATGGGTTGAGGTCTTGAGGAGCAGTGCTAGCACGACATGAAGCAGTGAAGCACCTACGATGATGGTAGTGAATATAAAGGGGGAAACCATAAGCTTTACGAGTATAGTGACCGTGACATGGCGGATCTGAAGGTGCAAACTGGACAAAGCTACTTCGCAACCAATGTTTGCATTCAACTAGCCGCTACGATTTGGTACGGACAAGAAAGGTACAGTAACAATTTAAGATCTATTTTCTGGGTGAGATCAATAACTTAAGCACATATGGAAGAGTACCACCACTCTTGCGATGCCGTGTAGGCCCCTGCTGATACGTTGAGGGTGCTACGGGTGCGATGGATGTTGGCGGCGGGGAAGAAGACTTTAGATGGCAGACGGGCGGGTTGGGGGATAAATCCCGTTGCCGTGGACGAGGCGGTCATAGGAGCGGCAACGACAAAGTGGACGACGGCGCCGATGAAGCGAGACGATGTGATGAAAGGATCCTGGTCCGGCGCCATGGATGAGAGACGCCCATCTCTTGTAGTGGACGACGGGGTAGGGGTAGCGGCTCCGACAGGTGGAGGATGGGGTGGCGGACGGAGGAGGCTGGCCGCAGTGGAGAGGTTGTCGTGGCGTCAACGGTGTATGAATGGGGAAATGGAGGGGGAGGGGGAGATCTCAAACTTTGGGACGTGCTTGTCTGAAATGTGGGAAAGTTACAAACTTATCCCCCGTTTCAAATTTCGGACATCACGTCGCTTGGGGATAGGACGGTAATCTCGCATCTCCCAAATATTTGCCGGTAATGATTTCGGGCGATGAGAGGGTGTTTTGCCGCCCACGGTTGGCGCCCATGGTGTATGAACGGGGCTGACAGTTAGGGCGGTTGTGGCACGTCTGAGGGAAGTTACACATCTGCCCCTATTTAAAATATTAGCCTACATCGATTTTTGACGAGGAGAGTTTGTTTTGCCGCCCACCGTGGATGAATGGGGAAATGGAGGGAGAGACACATGTCTTTCGGATGAGCTTGAATCAAATGTGTTTTGCCGCCCACCGTGTCTGAATGGGCTCAGAGGCCGTCGTGTCACGTCTATTGAAGTTACTAGTCTACCCCTATCGACAGCAGTGTAAATACGGTCGATAAGGATGTCAAGTGTCAGGGGTAGACAATAATTTCCATCTCGCAAACACTTGATTCGGGCAGCCCACAAATGATAGTGGGTGTTTAGCCGCTTCGTTCAAAACTTGGGAGAATTAGCATTCACGTTTGCCCTGGGCCCTGGCAACTAAATACAACTCCAATTTTTATCCGATTACGAATATCCACAAATAATTATACGTTTTGTTATTTATTTCTTCAAAACCACAACAAAGATTTATTCCACCTTTATATATGATTATGATTTAGAAATGCCATAATCTTCGAATTCAGTAGGTTGGATACACTTTGAGTCAAACAGTTATTTCATCCAATACAATATGCTCACACGAAAAACAGTTCACCTTATGTCAATCATACAAGTACTGAGGATTATATTGCCTAAAAAATTCGGATCATTACGACACATGGACAACATAGGGGGTCTTACAACATAATCCATTCAGAGACATGACACAACATGCAAGTACAATAATCTAATGACAATTTCAACTTCTATCTAAAGAAGAACTGGGATTACCCTGGGCTTTAGATAGCAGAAGCAGCAGGACCTCATCCGTCTTCAAATGCAACATTCTTACTTCCTCCAATTCTTGGGTTGCTTGCATAATGCGCACAGCTAATTGCATAATTTCCAGCTTCAAGATCGAGATTACCTCATTCATGGAAGCCACACCATCTCTTTCTGCCTCTAGTAGATCCCCAAGAACTATAATATCTGTTCTCAGACTGCTCTTCGGCAGTGTTGCCTCTGAACTGCTTGTTGGGGATCGTAGCAGAAATTTAAAATTTTCTACGCATCATCAAGATCAATCTATGGAGTAATCTAGCAACGAGGGGAAGGGGAGTGCATCTACATACCCTTGTAGATCACTAAGCGGAAGCGTTGCAAGAACGCGGATGAAGGAGTCGTACTCGTAGCGATTTAGATCACGGTTGATTCCGATCTAAGCGCCGAACAACGACGCCTCCGCGTTCAACACACGTGTAGCCCGGTGACGTCTCCTACGCCTTGATCCAGCAAGAGGAGAAGGAGAGGTTGGGGAAGACTCCATCCAGCAGCAGCACGATGGTGTGGTGGTGGTGGAGGAGTGCGGGACTCCAGCAGGGCTTCGCCAAGCACTACGAGAGACGAGGAGGGAGAGGGGTAGGGCTGCGCCAACAGGGGAAGAACTTCATGTGTTGGGCTGCCCCTTCGACTCCACTATATATAGGGGGAGAGGGAGGGCTGCACCCTCACCTAGGGTTTCCACCCTAGGGGTGGCGGCAGCCCCAATCCCCATCTGGGGTGGCGACCAAGTGGGGGGGGAGAGGGAGGCGCACCAGGCATGGGCCTTAGGGCCCATCTGCCCTTAGGGTTTGCCCCCTCTTCTCTCTAGGCACATGGGCCTTGGTGGGGAGGTGCCCCAGCCCACCTAGGGACTGGTCCCTTCTCACACTTGGCCCATGTATGCCTCCGGGGCCCCCCGGTGGACCCCCGGACCCCTCTGGTGGTCCCGGTACACTACCGGTGATGCCCGGAACACTTCCGGTGGCCAAAACAATACTTCCTATATATTAATCTTTACCTCCGGACCATTCCGGAACTCCTCATGATGTCCGGGATCTCATCCGGGACTCCGAACAACATTCGGTAACCGCATACATCCTTTCCCTATAACCCTAGCATCATTGAACCTTAAGTGTGTAGACCCTACGGGCTCGGGAGTCATGCAGACATGGCCGAGACAACTCTCCAGTCAATAACCAACAGCGGGATCTAGATACCCATGTTGGCTCCCACATGTTCCACGATGATCTCATCGGATGAACCATGATGTCAAGGATTCAATCAATCCCATATACAATTCCCTTTGTCTATCGGTACGATACTTGCCCGAGATTCGATTGTCGGTATCCCGATACCTTGTTCAATCTCGTTACCGGCAAGTCTCTTTACTTGTTCCCTAACACATCATCCCGTGATCAACTCCTTGGTCACATTGTGCACATTATGATGATGTCCTACCGAGTGGGCCCAGAGATACCTCTCCGTTACACGGAGTGACAAATCCCAGTCTTGATTCGTGCCAACCCAACAGACACTTTCGGAGATACCCGTAGTGCACCTTTATAGCCACCCAGTTACGTTGTGACGTTTGGCACACCCAAAGCACTCCTACGGTATCCGGGAGTTGCACAATCTCATGGTCTAAGGAAATGATACTTGACATTAGAAAAGCTTTAGCATACGAACTACACGATCTTGTGCTAGGCTTAGGATTGGGTCTTGTCCATCACATCATTCTCCTAATGATGTGATCCCGTTATCAACGACATCCAATGTCCATGGTTAGGAAACCGTAACCATCTATTGATCAACGAGCTAGTTAACTAGAGGCTTACTAGGGACATGGTGTTGTCTATGTATCCACACATGTATCTGAGTTTCCTATCAATACAATTCTAGCATGGATAATAAACGATTATCATGAACAATGAAATATAATAATAACTAATTTATTATTGCCTCTAGGGAATATTCCAACAGTCTCCCACTTGCACTAGAGTCAATAATCTAGTTCACATCGCCATGTGATTAACACTCACAGGTCACATCGCCATGTGACCAACATCCAAAGAGTTTACTAGACTCAATAATCTAGTTCACATCACTATGTGATTAACACTCAATAAGTTCTGGGTTTGATCATGTTATGCTTGTGAGAGAGGTTGTAGTCAACGGGTCTGCCATATTCAGATCCCTATGTATTTCGCAAAACTTTATGTCATATCGTAGATGCTGCCACCACGTTCCACTTGGAGCTATTCCAAATTGTTGCTCCATTATACATATCCGGTATCTCTACTCAGAGCTATCCGGATAGGTGTCAAGCTTGCATCAACGTAACTCTTTATGTCGAACTTTTTATCACCTCCATAACCGAGAAACATTTCCTTATTCCTCTAAGGATAATTTTGACCGCTATCTGGTGATCCAATCCTAGATCACCTTTGTACCCTCTTGCCAGACATGTGGCAAGGCACACATTTGGTGTGGTACTTAGCATGGCATACCGTATAGAGCCTATGACAAAAGCATAGGGGACAACCTTCGTCCTTCCTCTTTCTTCTGCCGTGGTCAATCTTCGAGTCTTACTCAACTTCACACCTTACAACTCAGGTAAGAACCCCTTCTTTGACTGATCTATTTTGAAATCCTTCAAAAACATGTCAAGGTGTGCGTTCTTTGAAAGTACCATCAGGAGTCTTGATCTATATCTATAGATCTTGATGCCCAATATGTAAGCAGCTTTATCCAGGTGTTCATTTGAAAAACACTCTTCAAACAACCATTTATGCTTTCAGAAATTCTACATTATTTCGGATCAACAATATGTCATCCACATATACTTATCAGAAATGTTCAAGTGCTCCCACTCACTTTCTTGTAAATACAAGTTTCTAGCAAACATTGTATAAACCTAAAAGCTTTGATCACTCCATCAAAGCATATATTCTGACTCCGAGATGCTTGCTCTAGTCCATAGAAGGATTGCTGGAGCCAGCATACCTTTTAGCATCCTTAGGATTGACAAAACCTTTTATTGTATCACAGACAACTTTTTCTTACGAAAACTGGTAAGAAAACTTGTTTTGACATCCATCTGTCAGATTTCATAATCGAAAAATACAGCTAATGCTAACATGATTCCGACGGACTTAAGCATCGCTACGGGTGAGAAATTCTCATCGTAGTCAACTCCTTGAACTTGTGAAAAGACTCTTTCCCACAAGTCGAGCTTCATAGACGGTAACATTACCACCCACGTCCGTCTTCTTCTTAAAGATCCATTTATCTCAATGGCTTGCCGATCATCGGGCAAGTCCACCAAAGTCCATATTTTGTTCTAATACATGGATCCTATCTCGGATTTCATGGCTTCTAATCATTTGTCGGAATACGGGCCCACCATCGCTTCTCCATAGCTCGTAGGTTCATTGTTGTCTAATAAGATGATATCTAAGACATGATTACCGTACCACTCAGGAGTAGTACATATCCTTGTCGACCTACGAGGTTCGATAGCAACTTGATCCGAAGCTTCATGATCACTATCATTAACTTCCTATTCAACAGACGTAGGCGCCACAGAAAATATCTTTCTGTGTTGCATCACTCTCTGGTTGAAGTAAAGGTTTGACAACCTCATCAAGTTCTATCTTCCTCCCACTCAATTCTTTCGAGAGAAACTCCTTCTCGAGAAAGGACCCATTCTTAGCGACAAACAATTTGCCCTCGGATCTGAGATAGAAGGTATACCCAACTTTCACCTTTGGGTATCCTATGAAGATGTGTTTGTCCGCTTTGGGTTCGAGCTTCTCCAGCTGAAGCCTTGAGCATCGCAGCCCCAAACATTAAGAAATGACAACTTTGGTTTCTTGCCAAACCAATGTTCATATGACGTTGTCTCAACGGACTTATATGGTGTCCTATCTAAAGTGAATGCAACTGTCTCTAATGCATAACCTCAAAATAATAGCGGTAGATCGGTAAGAGACATCATAGATCACACCATATCTCATAAGGTTCGATTACGACGTCCGGACACACCATTACGCTGTGGTGTTCCAAGTGGCTTCAACTGCGAAACAATTCCACAATGTCTTAAGTGATTGCCAAACTCATAACTCAGAAAATCCCCCTTTGATCAGATCGTAGGAACATGATCTTCTTGTTATGATGATTCTTAACTTCACTCTGAAATTGCTTGAACTTTTCAAACATTTCAAACTTGTGCTTCATTAAGTAAATATACCTATATCTACCCAAATCGTCAGTGAAGATGAGAAAATAGCGATATCCACCGCACGCTTCAATTCTCATTGGATCACACGCATCAGCATGTATGATTTCCAACAAGTCACTTGCCCGTTTCATTGTACCTGAAAACGGGGTCTTAGTCATCCTGCCCATGAGGCATGGCTCGCATGTGTCAAGCGATTCAAAACCAAGTGACTCCAAACATCCATCGATATGGAGTTTCTTCATGCATCTTACGCCAATATGACCTAAGCGGCAGTGCCACAAGAAAGTGGTACTATCATTATTAACTCTACATCATTTGGCGTGAAGATGTGTATTACCACGATCGAGTTTCAATGAACCATTCACATAGGGTGCATGACCATGAAAGGTATTATTCATGTAAACAGAATAACCAGTATTCTCTAACTTAAATGAATAACCGTATTGCAATGAACATGATCTAATCATATTCATGCTCAACGTAGACACCTGATAACATTTATCTAGGTTCAATACTAATCCCGAAGGCAGATGGAGCATGCGATGGTGATCTCATCAACTTTGGAAAACACTTCCAACACACATCATCACCTTGCCCTTAGCCAGTCTCTGTTTAGTTCGTAGCTTTTGCTTCAAGTCACCAATAATAGCAACTGAACCAGTATCCAATACCCAGGTGCTACCAGGAGTACTAGTGAGGTACACATTAATAACACGTATATACTTTGTTGAAGTTTCCAGCCTTCTTATCTACCATGCATTTGGGGCAAACCGTTCCCCTTACAATAGAAGCACTTAGTCTCGGGTTTGGGTTCAACCTTGGGTTCCTTCACTGGAGCGGCAACTAGTTTTCCATCCATGAAGTTTCCCTTCTAGCCCTTGCCCTTCTTGAAACCAATGGTCTTGTTAAACCATCAACACTTGATGCTCCTTCTTGATTTCTACCTTTTGCGGTCTTAAGCACCGTGAACAGCTCCAGGATCAAGTCCATCCCTTGCATGTCATAGTTCATCACGAAGATCTAGTAGCTTAGTGATAGTGTCTAGAGAACTCTATCAATCACTATCTTATCTGGAAGTTTAACTCCCACTTGATTTAAGTGATTGTAGCACCCAGACATTCTGAGCACATGCTCACTAGCTGAGCTATTCTCCTCCATCTTGTTGGCAAAATAACTTGTCAGAGGTCTCATACCTCTCAACACGGGCATGAGCCTGAAATCCCAATTTCAGCTCTTGGAACATCTCATATGTCTTATGGCGTTCAAAACATCATTGGAATCCCGATTCTAAGCCGTAAAGTATGGTGCACTAAACTATCAAGTAGTCATCAGGATGTGTTTGTTAGGTGTTCACAACATCCACAGACGACGTTGTAGGGGTTTGCACGTCGAGCGGTGCATCAAAGACATAAGCCTTCTCTGTAGCAGTGAGGACACTCCTCGGACTATGGACCCAGTCCGCATCATTGCTCACAATATCTTTCAACTTGGTCTTTCTCTAGGAACGTATTGAAACAGGGAGCTACAACGTGAGCTATTTATCTACAACATATTTGCAAAGACAATTTAGACTATGTTCATGATAATTAAGTTCATCTAATCAAATTATTTAATGAACTCCCACTCAGATAGACATCCCTCTAGTCATCTAAGTGAAACATGATCCGAGTCAACTAGGCCGTGTCCGATCATCACGTGAGACGGACTAGTCAACATCGGTGAACTTCTTCATGTTGATCGTATCTTCTATGCGACTCATGCTCGACCTTTCAGTCTTCCGTGTTCCGAGGCCATGTATTTACATGCTAGGCTCGTCAAGTCAACCTAAGTGTATTGCGTGTGTAAATCTGGCTTACACCCGTTGTATTCGAACGTTAGAATCTATCACACTCGATCATCACGTGGTGCTTCGAAACAACGAACCTTCGCAACGGTGCACAGTTACGGGGAACACTTTCTTGAAATTATTACGAGGGATCATCTTATTTAAGCTACCGTTGTTCTAAGCAAATAAGATGTAAAGCATGATAAACATCACATGCAATCAAATAGTGACATGATATGGCCAATATCATTTTGCTCCTTTTGATCTCCATCTTCGGGGCGCCATGATCATCATCGTCACTGGCATGACACCATGATCTCCATCATCGTGTCTTCATGAAGTCGTCTCGTCAACTATTACTTCTACTATTATGGCTAACGGTTTAGCAATAAAGTAAAGTAATTACATGACATTTAAGTTGACACGCAGGTCATAAATAAATTAAGACAACTCCTATGGTTCCTGCCAGTTGTCATACTCATCGACATGCAAGTCGTGATTCCTACTACAAGAACATGATCAATCTCATACATCACATATATCATTCATCACATCCTCTTGGCCATATCACATCACAAGGCATATGCTGCAAAAACAAGTTAGACGTCCTCTAATTGTTGTTGCAATTTTTTTTACGTGGCTGCTATAGGTTTCTAGCAAGAATGTTTCTTACCTACGCCAAAACCACAACGTGATATGCCAATTTCTATTTACCCTTCATAAGGACCCTTTTCATCGAATCCGATCCGACTAAAGTGGGAGAGACAGACACCCGCTAGCCACCTTATGCAACTAGTGCATGTTAGTCGGTGGAACCTGTCTCACGTAAGTGTACGTGTAAGGTCGGTCCGGGCCGCTTCATCCCACGATACCGCCGAATCAAGATAAGACTAGTAACGACAAGTAAATTGGCAAAATCGACGCCCACAACTACTTTGTGTTCTACTCATGCATAGAAACTACGCATATACCTAGCTCATGATGCCACCGTTGGGGATCGTAGCAGAAATTTAAAATTTTCTACGCATCACCAAGATCAATCTATGGAGTAATATAGCAACGAGGGGAAGGGGAGTGCATCTAAATACCCTTGTAGATCCCTAAGCGGAAGCGTTGCAAGAACGCGGATGAAGGAGTCGTACTCGTAGCGATTCAGATCACGGTTGATTCCGATCTAAGCGCCAAACAACGGCGCCTCCGCGTTCAACACACGTGCAGCCCGGTGACGTATCCTATGCCTTGATCCAGCAAGAGGAGAAGGAGAGGTTGGGGAAGACTCCGTCCAGCAGCAGCACGACGGCGTGGTGGTGGTGGAGGAGCACGAGACTCCAGCAGGGCTTCGCCAAGCACTACGAGAGACGAGGAGGGAGAGGGGTAGGGCTGCGCCAACAGGGGAAGAACTTCGTGTGTTGGGCTGCCCCTTTGCCTCCACTATATATAGGGGGAGAGGGAGGGCTGCGCCCCAACCTAGGGTTTCCACCCTAGGGGTGGCGGCAGCCCCAATCCCTATCTGGGGTGGCGGCCAAGTGGGGGGGAGAGGGAGGCGCACCAGGCATGGGCCTTAGGGCCCATCTGCCCTTAGGGTTTGCCCCCTCTTCTCTCTAGGCGCATGGGCCTTGGTGGGGAGGTGCCCCAGCCCACCTAGGGGCTGGTCCCTTCTCACACTTGGCCCATGTATGCCTCCGGGGCCCGTGGCCCCTCCCGATGGACCCCCGGACCCCTCCGGTGGTCCCGGTACACTACCGGTGATGCCCGGAACACTTCCGGTGGCCAAAACTATACTTCCTATATATTAATCTTTACCTTCGGACCATTCCGGAACTCCTCGTGACGTCTGGGATCTCATGCGGGACTCCGAACAACATTCGGTAACCGCGTACATACTTTCCCTATAACCCTAGCGTCATCGAACCTTAAGTGTGTAGACCCTACGGGCTCGGGAGTCATGCAGACATGGCCGAGACAACTCTCCGGTCAATAACCAACAGCGGGATCTGGATACCCATGTTGGCTCCCACATGTTCCACGATGATCTCATCGGATGAACCACGATGTCAAGGATTCAATCAATCCCGTATACAATTCCCTTTGTCTATCAGTATGATACTTGCCCGAGATTCGATCGTCGGTATCCCAATACCTTGTTCAATCTCGTTACCGGCAAGTCTCTTTACTCGTTCCGTAACACATCATCCCGTGATCAACTCCTTGGTCACATTATGCACATTATGATGATGTCCTACCAAGTGGGCCCAGAGATACCTCTCCGTTACATGGAGTGACAAATCCCAGTCTCGATTCGTGCCAACCCAACAGAAACTTTCGGAGATACCCGTAGTGCACCTTTATAGCCACCCAGTTACGTTGTGACGTTTGGCACACCCAAAGCACTCCTACGGTAGCCGGGAGTTGCACAATCTCATGGTCTAAGGAAATGATACTTGACATTAGAAAAGCTTTAGCATACGAACTACACGATCTTGTGCTAGGCTTTGGATTGGGTCTTGTCGATCACATCATTCTCCTAATGATGTGATCCCGTTATCAATGACATCCAATGTGCATGGTCAGGAAACCGTAACCAACTATTGATCAACGAGCTAGTCAACTAGAGGCTTACTAGGGACATGGTGTTGTCTATGTATCCACACATGTATCTCAGTTTCCTATCAACACAATTCTAGCATGGATAATAAACGATTATCATGAACAATGAAATATAATAATAACTAATTTATTATTGCCTCTAGGGCATATTTCCAACACTGCTACCATCTGGTAACACGGATGGCGCACTTCTTCCACAAGTAGATTCCGGGGTTGTACATTGTGTCCTAGTGTGAACGGCATCCTGAAAGGTTTCCGCTGGACATAAGTAAGAGATAGTTATCACGTGATCTAGGTAGTAAGCTTACATGGTAAATGACATACGAATTATTGTCGAGCATGGCAAGCTATATTTAAACGGTTCGAAGCAGCATTAGCTGAAAAGAAATTAAAATGGTAAGATGAAACTAGGGATGTAAGTGGGAAATAAACGACATCCGCCAGTCCCATCTAGTTAGTTTTTGCTAGCACCCTGGTTCATTTTCCTCAAAAAATAAAAGCTCTTTTGAACTATCATACCATAAGTGTACTTTAATCGGGATTAAACGGGACCCAGTTGACATCCCTAGTTGAAAGGGAGTGTACCACCGCTATATTTAAGGTGCCAAGGCATCTAAGCAGTTGAAATAATCTGAGAAAGCACTTAACAGTGTGGCCTCATATAAACTATGAAGACAGTCTTGTGATTAAGTTCAGAGGAAAAGTTAAGGACTCAAATGAACTAGGCATGCATTTCTTTATGATAGTACAGCAGGCACTGCTGACATATTGGCCAACTCAGGTATAGCGTAACAAGTAACAAACAAGCATTCGAATCAAGCAATACATCAAAGTAGACAACTGAACTATTTGTTATTCTGTAGGATTACAGGTTGAGGGCACAAGCCAAGAAAGCAGCCCACACGCATTACATTTCACATGTACTAAAACACACTGGCTTACCATATGTTGCTGTGAAGCCTCGCTGTTGTTGCAATGTTCTTTGAAGATATAACCAGCATCCCGTGGTTGCAAATCTACTTGTTGTAGTTTATTTTGCACCCTCTATTTAGGTAAAATTAATTTTAATCGCATGCACTGGTTCGAATTGATCATCAATGGTTCATCTAAACTAATGAAAGAAGGGTGTGTGCATACACGACAATATATATATATATGCTTCCCTCTATTTTTATGCTTGTTCGAGGTGCCAGCCCCAAAAGAACAAATATTTTACTTGATGAGGTTGGCAGCTCCATAATTAATAGAAGCATCAAATTAGTCGTGCAACTTGGGAAGATCAAGAACACACAAAAAAGTAATGAACATAGGCTCATAGCAGTGATGTAATAGCTAGCATCAGAAAATGTAGGGTAAAAGAACAAAAACCAGCGGAACCACATGCTAGTTTGTTGATGTGTAATTAAACATAGAGAACATGAAGCAGTCTGATGGAACCAACAGGTGGCAACAGAACAACACCATTATCATAAATATAGCATGCAAGAAGTAAAATAGTAGGCAGTGATATCTAGGAAGTATAGTAATACTTAGGACAAAGTTAAAGCATATTAACTATATGTGCACGGGTATGTAATTTAGCACATGTAACATGTTGACAGAAGTATGGCCCTACAGGTGAAAGAAGAATAATGCATCTCATGAAAAACTGAATGATGCCCTGAAGAAATTCAAAGGTGCGGTGCTTATGCTAAGAAAGTGAATGTAGGCGCCGGCCGTTGGATAATAGTACCTGATTCTCAGCGGCGTATCGGTATGATTGGCATACTTGATAGCTAAGGATCGTCGATGGTGCTCGTGTTGTGGTTGAGTTTGGGCCGGCTGTCGCCGTCGTTGAAGCGGCTCCAGTGCTACGGTTGCGGCGCCTGTCGACATACAAGAAAGCTCATCTGTGTAAGTGAACAATTGCATGATAAAGAGAAAAACCAAAGGAGTACAAATCGAAATAACCTGATGAGGCTACAGCGTCAGTGAAGCAGGGCCGGTGGATTTGAATATGGCGTCCATGGAACAGGTCTGGTGCAGTGGACGAAGGCTTCGGCGGGCGCGTTGTACAATGCTTTCGGTGAGGCGGATCTATTGTGGCGGACGAGGGCTTGTATGAAGGGCCAGCGAAGGGATGGTCGAGGGAGTCAGTGAAGGGCCTACATTGTGGTGGACGAGGGCACTGGTTAAGCAGATCCAGTGTGGTGGACTATGATGGTGGTCAAGGAGATCTGGAGCGGTGTACAAGCCAGTCGCTGAAGCAGCTCCGGTGAAGTGATGAGTTGGCAGTTGGGGGTTCCAAGGTGCGGAAGGTAGATCTGTCAGGGTGTGAGGTCCACCGCTGTGGCGGAGGACTAGATTCGGCGACTTGCTGTGGTTGGGGGGGGGTCAGGGAGGGGAAGGGGAGGGGCTCTGGGGAAGAATGTTGGGGGCAAAGAGGGGAAAACAATGGAGTTACCAAAGCAGCCCTTTTCCGTTCATGTGGCAGGGGTAAAACAGGAATATCGCAGGGCTAAACTTTCGAGCTCGAGATATTTCGATGTGAGCGGGAAGTTTGAAAGCTTTTGGCGCCTGAAATTATATTCTGCTCTTGTACGGCCGACTATGATATCATGGCCGAGGATTTGTTTGTTTTTCACGCAAAAAAAGTGCAAGTTTTGAAAATCAATGTCTCCAACTCGAAACTTAGATTTTCCATTCAATTCAAATATGGATCATTGAGCTACTACAAGCAAATACCATCATATGGTCCAATTCAAATGAAATTCCAAATGTGTTTATCCTAAATATGATGACAAAAGCAAAAACGTGTATGTGTATGAATAAAGTGGATGATTATAAAGTTTGAACATGCCCGTATGTGTATATCTCTAGGTTTGATATATGAATTTGAAATCATGAAATCCTGGCTTAAAAATGTACCTCCGTTTAAATGAATTACAAAAGCTAATGATGGAGTCGAATTCCAAAATTCCAATCTTAGGTTTGTAATTCTGGTACATCAAAGTATATCACGCATGTTCAAAAGTATCGTTATCTCATAGTCCAAACCGTGAAACAAATTGATCAACCTTGAGTGCACACACTATTGACCATGTATATCTCAATTACGCTGAAGTCCCTCAAATATACACACCTCACTCTTTATCTGAAGCCACCCCCCTCGTCGCCCCCTCACACACACACAGAAGTCGTTCTCTCCCCCAAACACCAACACACGAGCACATTAACACCCCTCTCTCTTCTAATGTCCGGACCCCAATATAGGTCTCTA
Organism: Triticum dicoccoides; assembly: GCF_002162155.2. Lineage (NCBI taxonomy): Eukaryota > Viridiplantae > Streptophyta > Magnoliopsida > Poales > Poaceae > Triticum > Triticum dicoccoides. The sequence continues at coordinate 147,340,523 of NC_041382.1, read as the reverse complement.
TCACTTTGTCTCTTGGGCATGCACACATCTCTTCCCCCACTCTCTAGCTAGGTCTCTCGGCATCTCTCTTTCCCAAGCACACACACTATGTAGAGTGTATCTTTCCCATACACACAAAACGTCACCCCCAAACGTCTATCTCCCTAGTTATGTGGTTCTCGCACACTCACCTCACACACCACCCCCACTTCAAAACAAGCACACTTTGTCTCCTTGTGCACCACTCTCCTCTTTCTATCTCTCCCACATGCGGACCCGCCCGAGCTCCTCCCTGTATACATATATGTCGTGACTCTTTCCATAGCTCCCTAATGTATCATCGTTCTCGATCTCGCACATTGTTCTCTACACCATCTATTCTAGATCTCTCATGAAGTCCCTATCACACACACGATGACTCTCTTCCCTTGCGTCTTCGTACAGAGGCCAATTTCAAACAACATCAACATTGTCTCCCTATCTATATGCCATTTATGGACACAAACACCCCCTCTCTTCCTCTCTCTCTCCGTCGCTAGCTCTCTCTCTCTCTCTCGCTCGCTCTCACACCCCTCTCCCACACACAATCGACGTCTCTTCCAAATAGTCTGCTCCCCCCACCCGCACCCATGCTATCCCGCTACTACACATGTCACACCATTCCCCTTCCCTTATACTAGGTTTACATCATTAGTGGTCTCTCTACTCCACATACACGCACTCCCTCTCACACACAAACGCCCGCACAAACACCCATTAATCTGGATCCTCATCTCTCCCCATGTCCGCATGTGTATCTCGCACACTCACTCTCTAATTATGTATATGTGTCTCCATGTTACACAACAAAAAGCCCCATGTACATGTCTCTCTCTATCCTCCACACACATAGACACAAATAATCTGTTATCATTGCCTCAGTCTCTAGACATATCACACACTCACTCTCTCTCTCTCTCTCTCTCTCTCTCTCTCTCGCAAACACACTCAACAAGGGTTTCCCCGTGAATAACTTACCGTCTATTCATCAACAGTCGTGACAGTACGGCGAACACGAGACGTGAAAAAGAATAAATCTACACGTGCTTAGACCACCTAGTATGACTACTAGGACTAGAGCAAGCCAAAAAGCGCACCGCCATCACCCCCTCCTTATCGGCGACAGGAAAACCTTTGTTTTACACAGTCGAGAAGTCATTGTGCTAAGACCTCACATGTTGAGGCGTTGAATAGAATGTAGATGCTAGTTTACGGAAACAAGTATCGACAATACGTTTGTATCTCCATACTTATATTTCTTCTCTTATAAAAAACCGAGTTGGTGATGATGGTACGCGTGCCATCTTGCAATATAGACCGTCTGATCTATATCTGACTAATGGAAATTAAACTAAAAGATACCCGCACCCCTCTCCACATTTGCAGACAAGGCCTTCCCTCGTTCATCCTTATCTCCAACAACCTCATTGTTGAGCAATTAAGAAAGGAAGCATGTGGAACAAACTGGCCTGGTGGCCACTGCCGGCGTCGTCAATCCCCATGCCTCCGCTCAGTCCGACCACCAATCACCACCACGCCCCACTCCTCTTCACCTTCTATCCTATTTCTCAAGATATCATTAGTTTTTACACATGGGATTACTCCCGCATGGGTCAATCACAATGAGTGTTTTTATAAAAAAAATGCATCTTGATGTTCCGTGCAATGCACGGATCTTGCTAGTACTCCTACAAAAGACTAAGTTGGTGATGATGGTGTGTCTGCCATCCGTCTTTGTGAACATTAGATCTACATCTAACGACTGTGAGGTAAGTTGTTGCCTTTTCTCACAAACATCCCACTTGTCTACCAATTTGTAGAAAACCCCATAATTAGTATCTTAAAGCCAACAACATCCCTCCCTGACCTCACCAAAACAGCCCAAGGAATATATTCTAATTGAAACATAATATATCTCTAGTGATATATGTATATCAAAATTAGAGTGTTTTGTATCAAGTTTGTGAATAAGTATTATTCTAATTATGATTCGTTGCAACGCACATGAACATTGGTAGTATTTCCAACCATGCAATTTTTTTCCCTAGTATTCCATAGTTTCGAGTTTTCCATCAAGATATTAGTCACTCATGGTTGATATGTACTTTCAATCATGTACACATATGTACTATGTAACTAGCCTTGCTTATTGGGTTCCAAATCTTAACTTCACTCCTACTTACAATATGTAGAGTATTTAACAAAAAACTACCACTTTCAACCAGCCCTAGGAAGAATCTATTGTACAAAAAATAGCAAAAACATAACCAAAATTTCTTAATCCATGCCAAAAACTACTACCTATCGATTAGGTTAGTTTAAACCCATTTATGACAGGGTTGGCCCACACGTCCGTGCTGACGAGGCAGCTTAAACCAACACATTTTGTTTGACCATTGACACGAGGGACCCACATCTGACATTCTATCCTGTTATTCCCCCTCAAATCATTTTTTTCCTGAACATTACTTCAAACAGTACTGATGCTTGTTCGTCGGTGGCGCCAGCGATGAGCGAGTTGGCCGCCGCTTCGCCAGACGGGTCGGACGCTGCGCTAGCCTCCGCACAGGTTGGTAGGCTAGCCCGAGCGTGACTCACGAGCGAGCAAGCCGCCACGCTGGCCTTCACTCGAGCCATATGGCTGGCCTTAGCGCGATGCGCGCGAGCAAGCCGCCGCGCCGCCATGCCCATCTAGCTAGCAAACCTTGCAGACAAGCAGCCGGACGGAGCTGGCATCCGAGCTGCCGCAAGATGGGCTCCGCACCACCGGTGGTTTTGACCTCGCCTTCTGCCAGCAGCAGTAGCTACGTCCCATGGTCGAGGATGACTAGGTGGACGAGCCGGAGGTAGGAGGTCACTCGGGGATTTTTGTGCAGACTGACATGTAGGTCCCACAAGTCATAACGCCTGGTCGAATAGAAGGCGTTGACTTAATGGGCGACATGGGCCCTATTTGGATACTCTAAGTAAGAGGTTAGATTCTAACCCTGAACTAACTCTAACCAAAGTGGTGTTTGGATGGCAGGGTTAGATTAACAACAAATGTATCCAAACAGGGCCATGGGTTGAAACGTGCCTACAACGACACTTTGTAGAGTAGTCGTTTCTTGGTAGGGCTGGTTGGTAAGAGCATGTACAATGGTTGATAAGGTAGTCTTATCTTAAGCCTACCACGTATGCAAGTGGTAGTGGTTTCTTGGCATTATTAGTGGTATCTTGCCTTATTAGGGGCTTCTTGTAAGGAACAATGTACTACTAGCGACAAAAGGCGATTCTAGGTTGCATTGTACTCCAACGAGTACTACTAGTGGTCGCGGGAGTGTACACCTCATTTTGTCGGTTCGATCCCGGCCGAATGCACATCAGCCTTTTTTTAAATAGTAACTTCGCTGCGAGCCAATATTTTACATGGGTAGTTTGAGTTTTGAAGTCAAATGGATGTGCGGCACCACAATTTGGGTGCACTGGATAGCCTAGCCACGTGAACGGGTTTTCCTTCCCAGCATCTCGTGGCTCGCGTGCTCGCCCTAGCCGCACCTCGCTTGCAGCTTCCTCATCAGCTAGTACTAGCATATTTAAACTAGAGCCTCCCAACTAAGCCCGAGGAGCCGGAAAAGCCTGGCGGGGCATTGGGAATTGTATATATAGCTCTGTACGTAAAGTGCTCTACTACTACTCTGTAGCTTGTGGCGTTGCATGCATGGACTTCACTCCATTATCGGCTCTACTATAAAAGAAATTCCTCTTGACATGTTTTTTTAACGGAGGCAAAAGCTTTGCTTCATCTCATTCATAAATAAGGAACTACTAACAAAGTTCGACGAGATCCATTACACCTCCACAAATGGAAGTGAAAAGCCTAGTCTCGCTGTATCAAATAACTCAAATGTTCTGCCCCTGCAGTAACTGTCGCTGATAAACAGGCTGCTAGTGTGTGCGTGAGAGGAGCGGCTGAGTAGGCCAGCTACGTGAGAGGAGCGGCTGAATAGAGCACCGAGAGTACCCACTAGGCCACTATGCAGGTGTACTTTCCCTGCATTGATAGTATAGCGATGGTTCTAGAGAACAGTACGTAGTACCCTCCACTTCCAACTGTAGCTCCTTGGCCCTGAGATTCAAGAGTTCAAAACTGGTGCACTATACTAAAAGTACAGTACATCGCACTACCAGTTGAGAAAGTAGTACTAGTACTGCTACAATATGAGTACGTACTCCTCCATCACATAATGTAAGATGTTTTTCGACACTAGTTGGCGTGTACAAAAAATAGCAAAAACATACCCAAAATTTCTTAATCCACGCCAAAAACTACTAGCTAGTGCCAAAAATTTCTTACTAGTGCTATTATTTACAGTATACTGCAATACCATAACGTCAGATAATGCCAGTACTAGTAGTAAATAATAGCCTCACCCCTTCGCTAAGGCACGATCTACAGTTGGAAGGGACGAGGCCCTGCGGTTACTATGCTCATATCTCCTCCTCGCCAGTTCCCCTCCCATCGAAGAGAAGGTAGTTCGTCGCTACTCCCATGGATTCGCCAGGCGGTTCTCCTCCTCATCCGGGCTGGGAGACCTTGGACGATGATCCTTTGGGAGAAATTGCACGCCGATCCGATGTCCTCACCACCGCAAGACTCGGTGCTTCTGATACGTCTCCATCGTATCTATAATTTTTGATTGTTCCATGCCAATATTCTACAACTTTCATATACTTTTGACACTTTTTATACTATTTTTGGGACTAACATATTGATCCAGTGCCCAGTGCCAGTTCCTGTTTGTTGCATGTTTTTTATTCCGCAGTAAATCCATATCAAACGGAGTCCAAACGAGATAAAAACTGACGAAGATTTTTTTGAAATATATGTGATTTTTGGGAAGAAAAATCCACGCGAGACGATGCCCGAGGGGGCCACAGGGGGTCAGGTGCTCCGTGGGACCTCGTGGCCACCCCGTAAGGCGGTTGATGCCCTTCTTTAGCTGCAAGAAAGCTAATATCTGGATAGATATCGTGTTAAAATTTCAGCCCAATCGGAGTTACGGATCTCCGGGAATATAAGAAACGGTGAAAGGGTAGAATCTGAGAACGCAGAAACAAATAGAGACAGAGAGACATATCCAATCTCGGAGGGGCTCTCTCCCCTCCCATGCCATGGAGGACAAGGACCAGAGGGGAAACCCTTCTCCCATCTAGGGAGGAAGTCAAGGAAGAAGAATAAGGGTCCCCCTCTCCCCTTCTCTTCCGGTGGCGCCGGAACGCTGCCGTGGTCACCATCATCATCACCGCAATCTTCACCAACAACTTCACCGCCATCATCACCAACTCTTCCCCCCTCTATGCAGCGGTGTAACCCCTCTCTTACCCGCTGTAATCTGTACTTAAACATGGTGCTCAACGCTATATATTATTTCCCAATGATGTATGGATATTCTATGATGTTTGAGTAGATCCGTTTTGTCATATGGGTTAATTGATGATCGAGATTGGTTTGAGTTGCATGTTTTATTATTGGTGTTGTCCTATGGTGCTCTCCGTGTCGCGCAAGCATGAGGGATTCCCGCTGTAGGGTTTGCAATATGTTCATGATTTGCTTATGGTGGATGGCGTGAGTGACAGAATCACAGACCCGAGTAAGTAGGTTGTTTGCGTATGGGATAAAGAAGACTTGATACTTTAATGCTATGGTTGGGTTTTACCTTAATGATCTTTAGTAGTTGCGGATGCTTGCTAGAGTTCCAATCATAAGTGCATATGATCCAAGTAGAGAAAGTATGTTAGCCTATGCCTCTCCCTCAAATAAAATTGCAATAATGATTACCAGTCTAGTTATCAATTGCCTAGGGACAAATAACTTTCTCGTAACAAAAAGCTCTTTACTAAAACTAACTTAGTTGTGTCTTTATCTAAACAGCCCCTACTTTTTATTTACACGCTCTTTATTACCTTGCAACCCTATCCAACAACACCTACAAAATACTTCTAGTTTCATACTTGTTCTAGGTAAAGCGAACGTCAAGCGTGCGTAGAGTTGTATCGGTGGTCGATAGAACTTGAGGGAATATTTGTTCTGCCTTTAGCTCCTCGTTGGGTTCGACACTCTTACTTATCGAAAACTGTTGTGATCCCCTATACTTGTGGGTTATCAAGACCTTTTTGTGGCGCCGTTGCCGGGGAGCCATAACGCGGGGTGAATATTCTTGTGTGTGCTTGTTTGCTTTATCACTAAGTAATTTTTATTTGCTGTTCTAAGTTGTTCTTTATATTTAGTTATGGATATGGAACACGAAATACCAAAAAAATTAGGTGTACCTGCTACTCATGGAGATGGGGAACCTCCTAAAACCATCGATGCTCATTATGTGAAAGATATCATGTATTACTTTGATAATCCTGAGAAAACCCCGTTCAATTATATAATGGGAGACACGTTGGATCAACGTGAATACTTTAGGGATTATTGCTTGACACAAAAAGGGAAACTATTATGGCATCAAATTTATATGTTGTATTGGTATGCTAGGCAACTATGCTTGAGATATGATTATACTTGTTGCTCTAGGATGAAGGCTCCACACCTTCCCTTTTCATGCAAATTTAATGATGATAAAACCTTGGCTTCTTATGCTAATGGTATATATGATTACTATGATGTGGAACAAATAGAAGAATTTGTTGCTTTTATGGGTGCTTATGAAATTGAATCTTTGTTTAAAGAGTGTGGAAATTTTGATGATTCAATTTATAGACCTGAAAATTTAGCTATCCTTAAATATTGTTATGAGAATTATGAATTCAATTCCGATATTGATGATTTTATTGAGAGAGTCTCCGATGTCCAAGAAGAGACTAATATTTTGCAGGAGTCTATGGAAGAAGAAATTGATGAAACTGTGAGCTCATTGGATGAAAAAGATGATGAGGAGAGCGAAGAACAAAAGGAGGAAGAGCGGATTAGCTACCCGTTTCCACCTTCTAATGAGAGTAACTCTTCAACTCATACATTGTTTAATTTCCCTTCGTGCTTACCGAAGGATGATTTCTATGATGGTTGTTATGATCCCGTTGATTCTCTTGAAATATCCCTTTTTGATGATGCTTGCTATGCTTGTGGCGAAGATGCCAATATGAATTATGCTTATGGAGATGAACTTGCTATAGTTCCTTATGTTAAACATGAAATTGTTGCTATTGCACCCACACATGATAGTCCTATTATCTTTTTGAATTCTCCCAACTACACTATATCAGAGAAGTTTACCCTTATTAAGGATTATATTGATGGGTTGCATTTTACTATTACACATGATGATTTTGATGAATATATTATGCATGTGCTTGCTGCTCCTACTTGCAATTATTATGAGAGAGGAACTACATTTCCGCCTCTTTATGTTTCCAACACGAAAAAGTTGCAAGAAACTGTTTATACTATGCATTGGCCTTTACTTTGTGTGCATTAATTGTTCTTTTATGACATGCCGATGCATAGTAAGAGAGTTAGACTTCGTCATTACATGATATATGTTACTTCGTGGTCACTACTAAACTACAAATCATTGTTAATTAAAATTGGCTTTGATATACCTTGGGATCCGGGTGGATTCATTACTTGAGCACTATATGCCTAGCTTAATGGCTTTAAAGAAAGCACTGCCAGGGAGACAACCCGGAAGTTTTAGAGAGTCATTTATTTCTGTTGAGTGATTTTATATAGTTTAAAAACAAAAAACAAAATAAAGAGGGGAACCCAAAAAATTTCAAAAAGAAAAGTGAAAGTGAGATAGACGAGCATTGTAAAAGTGGGGGACGTCCTTGAACTTTGTTCATGCCCATGGAAACTTTGTGAATCTTAATTACAGAAAATTTTCAATAAAAATAATTATCCCCTTGTACAATTCCATTGTATTATAAAAATAATGTGCCAAGGTTTGCCTTTAGGATGTTTACAATGCTTGTTGGTTTGTACGGTGTAGGACAGAAACTTTGGCTGTAGTGCGCGGTTTTACATTTTTTGCTGGATCGACAAATGGTTTTGATTCTTTTTCACTATCTTTCTATACAAATTTTTTATTTTTCCTAATTTTGGTAAAAATTTTGGAGTACCATAGGTATGGTGAATGTTCAAATTATTAAAAACTGTTCTGTTTTAGACAGATTCTGTTTTTAATGCATAGTTTGCTTGTTTTGATGGAACTATCGATTTATACCAGTAGATTAAGCCATGGAAAAGTTATATTACAGTAGCTAAAATGCAAAAACAAAATATTAATTGGTCTGCAACAGTACTTAGAGTAGTGATTTGCCTTATTATACTAACGGATCTTACCGAGATTTTTGTTGAGTTTTGTGTGGATGAAGTGTTCGAAGATCGAGGAGGTCTCGATGTGAGAAGAAGGAAGAGAGGCAAGAGATCAAGATTGGGGATGCCCTAGGCACCCCAAGTAAATATTAAAGGATACTCAAGCGTCTAAGCTTGGGGATTCCCCGGAAGGCATCCCATCTTTCTTCAACAAGTATCAATATGTTTTTGGATTCGTTTCGTTCATGCGATATGTGCAATCTTGGAGCGTCTTTCACATTTAGTTTTAATTTTTCTTTTATTCACCATGCTGGTATGAGATGTTACTTGGTTGATTTATAGAATGCTCATTGCACTTCATTTATATCTTTTGAGTATGGCTTTATAGAATGCTTCATGTGCTTCACTTATATCATTTGAAGTTTGGATTGCGTGTTTCTCTTTACATAGAAAACCGCCATTTGTAGAATGCTCTTTTGCTTCACTTATATTTTTTAGAGTGTGGGCATGTCTTTTTTAGAAAGAGTTAAACTCTCTTTCTTCACTTATAGCTATTTAGAGAGATGACAGGAACTGGTCATTCACATGGTTAGTCATAAAATCCTACATAAAACTTGTAGATCACTGAATATGATATGTTTGATTCCTTGCAATAGTTTTGCGATATAAAGATGGTGATATTAGAGTCATGCTAGTGGGTGGTTGTGGATTGTAGAAATACTTGTGTTGAAGTTTGTGATTCCCGTAGCATGCACGTATGGTGAACCGTTATGTGATGAAGTCGGAGCATGATTTATTTATTGATTGTCTTCCTTATGAGTGGCGGTCAGGGATGAGCGATGGTCTTTTCCTACCAATCTATCCCCCTAGGAGCATGCGTGTAGTACTTTGTTTCGATAGCTAATAGACTTTTGCAATAAGTATGTGAGTTCTTTATGACTAATGTTGAGTCCATGGATTATACGCACTCTCACCCTTCCACCATTGCTAGCCTCTCTAGTATCGCGCAACTTTCGCCGGTACCTTTAACCCACCATATACCTTCCTCAAAACAGCCACCATACCTACCTATCATGGCATTTCCATAGCCATTCCGATATATATTGCCATGCAACTTCCATCATCATCATATACATGACTTGAGCATTCATTGTCATATTGCTTTGCATGATCATAAGATAGCTAGCATGATGTTTTCATGGCTTGTCCGTTTTTTGATGTCATTGCTACACTAGATCATTGCACATCCTAGTACACAGCCGAAGGCATTCATATAGAGTCATATTTTGTTCTAGTATCGAGTTGTAATATTGAGTTGTAAGTAAATAAAAGTGTGATAATCATCATTATTAGAGCATTGCCCCAGTGAGGAAAGGATGATGGAGACTATGATTCCCCCACAAGTCGGGATGAGACTCTAGACGAATAAAAAAATGAGAAAGGCCCCAAAAAGGAGAAGGCCCAAAAAAATAAAAAAATGAGAGAAAAAGAGAGAAGGGGCAATGTTACTATCCTTTTACCACACTTGTGCTTCAAAGTAGCACCATGTTCTTCATATAGAGAGTCTCTTGAGTTATCACTTTCATATACTAGTGGGAGTTTTCATTATAGAACTTGGCTTGTATATTCTGATGATGGGCTTCCTCAAACGCCCGAGGTCTTCATGAGCAAGCAAGTTGGATGCACACCCACTTAGTTTCATTTTGAGCTTTCATACACTTATAGCTCTAGTGCATTCGTTGCATGGCAATCCCTACTCACTCACATTGATATCTATTGATGGGCATCTCCATAGCCCATTGATACGCCTAGTTGATGTGAGACTATCTTCTCCTTTTTGTCTTCTCCACAACCACCATTCTATTCCACCTATAGTGCTATGTCCATGGCTCATGCTCATGTATTGCTTGAAAGTTGAAAAGGTTTGAGAATGTCAAAAGTATGAAACAATTGCTTGGCTTGTCATTGGGGTTGTGCATGATGTGAATATTTTGTGTGGTGAAGATGGAGCATAGCCAGACTATATGATTTTGTAGGGATAACTTTCTTTGGCCATGTTATTTTGAAAAGACATGATTGCTTTATTAGTAGGCTCGAAGTATTATTGTTTTTATGTCAAACGATAGACTATTGCTTTGAATCACTCGTATCTTAATATTCATGCGATGATTAAATTACATGATCAAGATTATGCTAGGTAGCATTCCACATCAAAAATTATCTTTTTTATCATTTACCTACTTGAGGACGAGCATGAATTAAGCTTGGGGATGTTGATACGTCTCCGTCGTATCTATAATTTTTTATTGTTCCATGCCAATATTCTACAACTTTCATATACTTTTGGCAACTTTTTATACTATTTTTGGGACTAACATATTGATCCAGTGCCCAGTGCCAGTTCCTGTTTGTTGCATGTTTTCCGTTTCACAGAAAATCCATATCAAACGGAGCCCAAACGGGATAAAAACTAACGGAGATTTTTTTTGGAATTTATGTGTTTTTTGGGGAAAAAATCCACGCGAGACAATGCCCGAGGGGGACACGAGGCAGGGGCGTGCCCTGGCCCTCGTGGCCACCCCTTAAGGCGGTTGATGCCATTCTTTCTCCGCAAGAAAGATAATATCCGGATAGAGATCGTGTTAAAATTTCAGCCCAATCGGAGTTACGGATCTCCGGGAATATAAGAAACGGTGAAAGGGTAGAATCTGAGAACGCAGAAACAGAGAGAGACAGAGAGACAGATCCAATCTCGGAGGGGCTCTCGCCCCTCCCATGCCATGGAGGCCAAGGACCAGAGGGGAAACCATTCTCCCATCTAGGGAGGAGGTCAAGGAAGAAGAAGAAGAAGGGGCCCCCTCTCCCCTTCTCTTCCAGTGGTGCTGGAACACTGCCGTGGCCACCATCATCATCACCTCAATCTTCAACAACAACTTTACCGCCATCACCACCAACTCTTCCCCCCTCTATGCAGCAGTGTAACCCCTCTCTTACCCACTGTAATCTCTACTTAAACATGGTGCTCAACGCTATATATTATTTCCCAATGATGTATGGCTATCCTATGATGTTTGAGTAGATCCATTTTGTCCTATGGGTTAATTGATGATCAAGATTGGGTTGAGTTGCATATTTTATTATTGGTGCTGTCCTATGGTTCTCTCCATGTCGCGCAAGCATGAGAGATTCCTGCTGTAGGGTTCACAATATGTTCATGATTTGCTTATGGTGGGTGGCGTGAGTGACAGAAGCATAGACCCGAGTAAGTAGGTTGTTTGCGTATGGGATAAAGAGGACTTGATACTTTAATGCTATGGTTGGGTTTTACCTTAATGATCTTTAGTAGTTGCGGATGCTTGCTAGAGTTCCAATCATAAGTGCATATGATCCATGTAGAGAAAGTATGTTAGCTTATGCCTCTCCCTCAAATAAAATTGCAATAATGATTACCGGTCTAGTTATCGATTGCCTAGGGACAAATAACTTTCTCATAACAAAAAGCTCTTTACTAAAACTAACTTAGTTGTGTCTTTATCTAAACAGCCCCTACTTTTTATTTACATGCTCTTTATTACCTTGCAACCCTATCCAACAACACCTACAAAATACTTCTAGTTTCATACTTGTTCTAGGTAAAGTGAACGTCAAGCGTGCGTAGAGTTGTATCGGTGGTCGATAGAACTTGAGGGAATATTTGTTCTTCCTTTAGCTCTGAAAGTGCGTTATATCTACTAGAGGGGGGGTGAATAGGCGATTTTTATGAAAGTCTTCAAAACGTGGAAGTTAAGAAGATAAACAGTAGAGATATGCCTATCACTATGCAGCGGAAGTTAGATTACACTAGGCAAGCCATGGTCAAGCATTCAATAGAGTGAAAGCACAATGACAAGTAGCTGCAGTGTAATAAGGATCAGGTAGGATGAAGTTATGAAGCCAAACAAATCATATAGTTATGTTGTGAAGACAAAAGATATAGCAAGCATGCAATGGCTTCACAATGAGTAACAGTAAGAAAAAGGAAGTGAAGATGAAACCAGTGACTCGTTGAAGACAATGATGTGTTGGACCAGTTCTAGTTGCTGTGTCAACTGTATGTCTAGTTGGAGCGGCTAGGTATTTAAACCTTAGGACACACAGTCCCAGACACCCAGTCCTGAACACGCAGCTCAGGACACCAAGTCCTCACCGTATTCTCCTTGAGCTAAGGTCACTTAGTCCTCGCCCAATCACTCTGGTAAGTCTTCAAGGTAGACTCCCAAACCTTCATAGACTTCGTTCACTGGCAATCCACAATGTCTCTTGGATGCTCTGAACGCGACGCCTAACCGTCTGGAGGATTCACAATCCTCAAGTGTAATAAGTCTTCAAATCACACAGACAAGAAGACTTAAGTGATGCCCAATGTTCTCTGGCTCTGGGTGGTTAGGGCTTTTCTCCTCACTAGGAATTTTCTCTCAAAGGCTTCGAGGTGGGTTGCTCTCAAACGACAAAAGCCGTGCACTAAAATCTGAGCAGCCAACCGTTTATGGTTGTAGGGGGTGGGCTATTAATAGCCACTTGGCAACCCGACCTGATTTGTCCGAAATGACCTTGGGTCACTAAGGAACTGACACGTGTCTCAACGGTCAGATTTCAAACTCTCATGGCAACTTTACTTGGGATACAAGCAAAGCTGACTTGTCCGGCTCTGGACAAGATTCACTCTCATTGTCTTCACTCGAAGACATAGGTTTTTGGTTTAGGCATCACTTCAGTCATTCTAACTGGTTCTCCTGGACCGCACTTAATAGTACGGTGGTTCCTATGACTCAACACAAAGGAAAAGAACTACGAAAGATCTAAGTCTTCGAGCTCCATAGGCTTCATAACGTGTCTTCTTTTGTCATAGTCTTCAATGTGAATATCTTCATATACCACCTTTGGCTTCAATGTCTTCATACATTTTTAGGGGTCATCTCTGGTAGTGAAACCGAATCAATGAGGGACTTCTACTTGTGTTATCCTGCAATTGTCACAAACACATTAGTCCCTCAACTAGGTTTGTCGTCAATACTCCAAAACCAACTAGGGGTGGCACTAGATGCACTTACAATCTCCCCCTTTTTGGTGATTGATGGCAAACTAGTTGAAGTTTTCAACGGGGAATATAGTCTGTGAAATTGTAAAGGATAAGGAATTGTCTTCATAAGTTGCAAGGGCTCCCCCTGAAGATGTGCATATAGGTTAATTTGCTTTTGGAATGCAAATGCACATGGCAGGTTGTATCCACTTCAGCTTATGATGACAATCCACTATGCATGTGAAAGTATATGAAGATAATGACATGCATAATGAAAAATGGACGTCTGCAGAATGAGATAAGTGCGGAATTTATCTTCGCAAAACAGGGTGGCAAACAAGTAGCAGACGACCATCGAGTTTTAGTGTTACAACTCAAAGAACCAAATGAAGCACAAACAAGAGTTGTAAGCACGAAGCAAAATATAGCAAAACATAAAGCACCCGCCCATATGGACCCGCTTGAAGACTATCAACCCATATGCTTCTCCCCCTTTTGTCAGCAAGGATCAAAAAGGTTTGAAGACATAGAGTGTTTACTCGTTCCTAGGAGCAGCAGGGTCGTTGGAGGTGTTTGGCGGTGCAGAAGAGCTTGGAGGTGCTGAAGCAGGTGGCGGTGAGGTAGCATCGTCTTCTTCATCAATGATTCTGGCAGTGACTATGGCAGCAGATGACGGAAACTCAGAGTCTTCAAGTGATGGTGTGTTTTGCATCACAACCCTTCTAGGAGGTGTGGTGTCAAACTTGAATCGCTCAGTGAAGCCATCCTCTTCAAGTTCAGCTTTAGTACATATCATTGATAGCCCTTTCCATGTACGACGACAGGTTTCATGAGTGACGAAAGCATTCTTGGTGGAAAGATTTCGAAGACGATTAACATCCACCAAGAGGCTTTTCATCTGATGCTTTAGCCAGTCATGATGCCTATCTTGTTTTTGATGAAGGGCTACAAGAAGCTCTCAGTTATTGAGAACACGAGCGCGCTTCTTGGGTCTTGAAGCAGTTGTACTATCAGTGGCTTCAGTTGAAGCAGGGTGTGGCGCACGTGTAGTGCCAGCCAAAGGATACACCCTGGAGATGGCTTCAACACCTTCATCTCTGAGTGAAGCTCTGGTGTTCTGCATTCTAAAGACTCAACGGTTGCTTGGCAGGCTCAGGATATATAGCTTCAGCAGAGGTATCCACATCTAGCAAGAAGATCCGATGGTTTTGGGCTGAGGGCTGATACGAGATCGCAGAGTGCAGTTTGATCAGCCTCATCACCCAAGGAGCATAGAACTTCAAACCAAATAAATCTGAGCCTGACGCTGCAAGTTGGCGTATGAAGAAATCCTGTGCGTTGAAGCATTTGCCATGAAGCATATAGAATATGAGAGTCTTCATTGCACCCTCAATCTTGGCATGTGGAGAGTGTCCCTTAATGGGCCAGAGAGTCCGCCGGATGATGTGATATATGGTCCTGGGCAGGAACTCAAAGTCTTCAACAAAGAACTCTGTTGGATAAGGAGCATCGTGGGGCAATGGCTTCATCATTGAGAGCATCTGACTCATATTTGGTTCAGGCCTCTGGAAGATGCTCTCAATAGCTTCAGCATGTAGTTGACAGCCTTGCTCGAAGAATTCGCCAGGAGTGGGCAGGCCGGTGAGCTCAATGATATCAAATGCATTGGCTTCATGATGGACATTGCCGGTCATCCACTCCAGGACCCAAGTCTTCGGATCTCTGTTGTATCCTTTAATGTGGAGGGTGGCATAGAACTGAAGCAGAAGCTCTTCATTCCAGTGCTCTTCATTAGTGACAAACTGTAGCAGACCCACTTGCTTAAAGCAATCCAAAGCTTCCTCTAGACAGGGCAGACCAGCAATGGCTTCAACATCAAGGCGCTTGTGCGGGAAGATGCGACCTTGGTTGTATAGGATGCATGAATAGTAGCTGCGCTGAGGATAGCTCCAAAACCTATCTGATGAAATCCTTTCCCTTGAATATGGGTTCTTGGAGCTGTTGAAGAACGTATTGTCGGCCTTGAAGCTATTGATGTCAAAGGAGCCAGGTGCGGATGCAGGACCTGGGAACCTTGGCAGCCTCGGGACTGGCTTCTGGACATGAGGCCTGTGCTCAACATGGTAATCAAATTGAGGACCTGCAGCAGACTCAGGAACAGAAGTGTCTTGATCAGTAGCTTCGCTGTCTGCTGAAGCTTTTGGTGGGGAGGGCTCCACATTGGCTTCAGTGTTTGTTGTGGCAGCCTCAACATTTTCAGCCTCCACTCGACTAGCTGGAGGGTCAGACTTAGGCACGTTCTCCTGGAGAACTGCTTCAGAGTGTAGCGGGGGAGTAGGATCTTGTTGTACTTCTTCATTTTCTTCGGGTGATGCTGCCGGAATGTCTTCAGCACAGACTTGAGGCCTTGGACCTTTGCGAAGCCTGCGGAACGCAGACGACGCGTGTGGTGTTGGAGCAGGCTGGGCCTCAAAGTCTTCTTCCTCTTGGGGGCGATCCGCCCATGACGCATCTTGTGCAATTGGCATTAGAGGACGACCAATGCTGATTAGTTCGCTTTGTTCATTCTGAGGAAGGGCTGCATCATCTTGTACATTGTCCTGATGACCAATGTCTTCAGCAGCAATGGGGTCGGCTGCTGGTATGTCTTCAGCTTCAGGAGCCTCTGTGGAAGCAGGCTCATGAACTGTCAGTTGCCGTTCTGCGTTGGGGTGAACCATAGAGATAGGTTCAACTATCAAGGGCTCTGTGGGAGCAGCCCGAGATTTCTTGATCTTTCGCTTCTTCTTGCTGGGGGCAGTAGGAGAGGCTTCGGAGCTTTTCCTTTTCCTTGCTTCAGCCTCAGCAGTTCTTGTCCTCTTAAGCTCTGAAGCTGTTGACCGGCTCTTTGGCTTCGAGCCAGTCGTTGCAGTTGCGAAGACAATTGGAACTGCTTCTTGCCTAGGTGCCTCTGGTTCAGCCATAGCAGGCTTTTTCTTCTTCTTCGGGCCATCTTGGGGTCGATGCCAGGACGCCCAAGTGCCTTGCGCTTCTCAGCCTCATTGTAGGCTTGTACACATCTTTCAGCCAGAGACTTCATCCGCTCACGTTAGCCCTGAGCTTCTGCACGCTTCTTCAAAAAAATTTCTTTGAGCTCATGCAGCATGGTCTTGAAGCTCTTCACCTCTTGTACGTTGAGCTTGGCCATATTCTTCTTGAACTGAGCCTTTTCATGATCAATTTTCTGCTTCAGTTCAACAATGCGCTGGGCAATGGCAAGTTCTGAAGCAATTGCGCCTTGGAAGGCAACGCTGAGGCCGACAGGAAGCTACAGATCTTCGAAGCTTATGACTGGTGTGGCAAACCATTCGTCGATGAAGTTGTGGATAATGGCAACATCAAAGAGAGGCAAATTGTTGAAGATTTCAGCTTCTTCTTTGTTTTTGATGAGCTGCTCTAGAGCGTCATCTCCAAGATCTTCATCACTTGATAGATCAATGGCTTCACTGCACAGAATGGCAGCAGCTATGAGTTCTTTGCCGGTGTGTGGCTGAGGCACCTTGGCCTTCTGGGGCTTGGAGACACGGGATACGTCTTTAGACTGCACACTGGCTTCAGGAGGTGCAGTTGCCAATGGTTTCACCCTTGAGATTTTTGATGAAGGGTCCGGCTTTGAAGCTTTTGGCTTCTTCGACTGCTTTGGCTTCGATACAGCAGGAGCTTCATCAGACTCAGAGTCAGCTGGGGGGTCATTCACGGCAGTCCCTTGGACTAAGATGCGGGTGATGAGGCCCTCAAGGTTGGCATACGGACCAATGATATTGGGTTCTACGTCGCGTGTGCCATCTGCCCTTGGTGCTAAGGGACCAGGGTTGAAGTCTAACCCAAATTTCTTCTTGTTGAGCTTCGCTGATTGTTGGGTAAACTGGAAGTTGCGCTTGAACAGATTGTCGTCACGACACCAGAGTAGTGACGACGGATGTGCATCATCAGGCTGTGGCCCACGAACCATGCATGGATAGAAGCTTTGGGCAATAGCTTCATCTCTGGTCCTGGGTACAAGGTTCTTGTATAAGATGTCTCCCCACGGACTTTTGATGGCACTTTTCTCAGCATACTCTTGGGTTGTGAAGCGGTATTTGAACCATTGTTCAGCCCAATAGCGTCGAATCCATTGGATTCGGGACTTGCGCTGCCCATAATTCTCTTCAGGATCTGTTTTATACATTTCTGCCAGGTCTTCAGGCAGATCTTTGGAAGTTCCTCCACGTCTCTGTCTGCCCCCCTTCCTTGCTGCTGCTTCTGAAGCCATAAACTTTAACTTGAAAGGCTTCAAAACTTTCAAAGGCTTCAAAGGCTTTCTTTTGCTGGACCAACAGAAACTGGCTTCAGGAGAATTTATGTGATGCTGTAAGAATTCTGCAAATGAATGCAGACTATGAGAAGCAAAGGATTCTCCCACGGACATGTACCTGTGACAGCATTAAGGTACGAGGGAAAGGGAAGAGGTCATATGCATTCTCAGAAAGTTTTGAAGATTATTCAGTTTAGAAGACATTGACCTCATCGTGCGAAGACATTCACTCATAGATAAGAAGTTGGTTCCAGATTTGTACGAACCCACAGATCAGTACAAGTGAGGAATCTAACTACTTCATGAAGCACAAGTGAATATACTAGGCATGTTATGAGATGTAGATAGAGAGATCCTACTTGTGTGAAGAGAAACTTCTTATGGTAGAAAGTGACAGAACCATGAGATCAACCGGGGCTGTAAAAAGAAGTTTTATTTACCACACTTGGAACTGCTAGACGGAGTGGGAGATGATGCCGAGCAGTTCAATCCTCCGTGCCCTAACTTGGCGACGGAAGGCACCTACGGCGACGGTGAAGAGAACGATGTCCGCGGTCGGCGTGAGGACAGCGTCGGAGAGGTTGCGGCAGTGAAGCGCTTCGTCACCGGCGTCGTCGAGAGCTAGCGGTGGCGCTAGGGTTCGTGCGAGGGTGGAAGAAGAAGATAATGACCGCGGTAAGTGTGAATTTATAGGCTCAGGGGCGGCACTGTGCTATTACACAGGTGCCCCTGGCGATTCGCATCTGAGGAACGCGTGGCCAGTTTGAGGAAGTTTTGGGTTTGTTCCACTTCCCACGCACGCCTGGATTGTCGGGCGGTCGTTCCTACTTCTCCGGATTTTATGTGGAGGAATGAGCATTGAAAACGGACTTTATGGTTGTCTCTATATCTTCTGCTGACAAGGACGCAGTGAAGACATTCGACAGTAGATAGAGTTTGAGATAGAAAGCATAGAGAAGTTGGGGTCCGATCACATTCACTTAGTTCAAAAGATTCAACACGAAGATATAGCTATAAGTGAATGCTGTAGAGGACAGAACACTAGCATATATATATATATATATATATCTATAGTCAACATAGTGAAGATAATCATGAAAATATGTTGGGTTCGAAGCCAAATCAAATGTGAAGACATTGCAAGGTAACGCCATGAGTGAGACACTTCAAAATGGAACGTTTGGTGGTGGCGTTACCCACCGTATAGGAAGTATTAGACCCAGACACGGCGCACAATTATCGTGGCGCTCCGAAGTCAAATTCCATATTAATGTATTCACACTTAGAATGTATGTCTTCATTGATTGAAGATATACTTCACTTCGTGTGTTGCACATCTAAGTCATCAATATGCATAAGGGTTAGGATGTGTGCCTGATCACAGGACATTTGAGGATTCCAGGATATTTAGCTCACACCATAACTTGCAAAACCTCTTCTCATCCAAGGGCTTGGTGAAGATATCTGCCAATTGCTCTTCAGTGTTGACGTGTATGATATCAATATCTTCCTTCACAACATGATCTCTGAGAAAGTGATGACGAATTTCAATGTGCTTTGTCTTCGAGTGCTGAACTGGGTTGTTGGCAATCTTGATGGCGCTTTCATTGTTGCAGTACAGTGGCACTTGCTTCAGATGAATGCCATAGTCCTTGAGTGTTTGCTTCATCCACAGAAGCTGAGCGCAGCAAGATCCAGCAGCAATGTATTCAGATTCAGCAGTGGAGAGAGATACACAGTTCTGCTTCTTTGAAGACCAACATACAAGTGATCATCCTAGAAAGTGACATGTGCCTGATGTAGACTTGCGATCAACTTTGTCACCAGCATAATCAGCATCCGAGAATCCAACCAAATCAAACTCTGAGCCCTTTGGATACCATAATCCTAGAGTTGGGGTGTGAGCCAAATATCGAAGAATTCGCTTCACAGCTAAGTGATGCGACTCCTTTGGTGCCGCTTAAAATCGAGCACACATGCAAACACTAAGCATAATATCTGGCCTAGATGCACATAGATAAAGTAAAGAACCAATCATGGAGCGGTATACCTTTTGATCGAACTCTTTACCATTGTCGTCAGGACCCAGATGATGTTTGGCTGGCATTGGTGTTGTGAAGCCTTTGCAGTCTTGCATACCGAACTTCTTCAGGCAATCTTTGAGATACTTCTCTTGAGATATGAAGATGCCATTGCGTTGTTGTCGTATTTGAAGACCAAGGAAGAACTTCAGCTCCCCCATCATGGACATCTGATATTGTTCTTGCATCATATATCCAAACTCTTCACTGTACTTCTGATTTGTGCAGCCGAAGATAATGTCATCCACGTATATTTGGCACACAAACAGTTCACCATCATATGTCTTCGTGAAAAGAGTGGGATCTAGGGAACCAGGTATGAAGCCTTTGCTCTTTAGGAAGTATTTGAGTGTGTCATACCAGGCCCTAGGGGCTTGTTTGAGGCCATACAGCGCCTTGTTGAGCTTGTATACCATGTCAGGATGTTTTGGATTTTCAAAGCCAGGCGGTTGTGCAACATACACTTCTTCTTCAATCTTGCCATTGAGAAAGGCACTCTTCACATCCATTTGATATAGAAGTATGTTATGATGATTTGCATAGGCCGGCAGTATGCGTATGGCTTCAAGCCTAGCCACAGGAGCAAATGTTTCATCGAAGTCAATGCCCTCCACTTGAGTATATCCTTGAGCAACGAGGCGAGCTTTGTTTCTGACAACTTGACCATGCTCATCTTGCTTGTTGCGGTATATCCATTTGGTGCCTATTATGTTGTGCTTCTGTGGATCAGGACGCTTGACCAGTTCCCATACATTATTCAGCTTAAACTGTTGAAGCTCTTCTTGCATAGCTTGAATCCATTCAGGTTCCATGAAGGCTTCTTCAACTTTCTTGGGTTCTGATATTGATACAAATGCGAAGTGCCCACAGGAATTTGTTAGCTGAGTTGCCCTTGAACGAGTGAGTGGACCAGGTGCATTGATGCTGTCAATTATTCTGTCAATCTGCACTTCATTGGCAACACGAGGATGTACAGGGCGAAGACTTTGCTCTTGCTGATCTGGGTTGTTGTTGGGAGGAATGTCTTCAGGCTGAGCATTGTCTTCATGTTGATCAGGTGCTGAGATGATAAGTTCTTCTTCAGGATGAGCTTCAGAAGGTATAATCTCTCCAGTTACCATAAGCTTGATTGATTCACTGGCTGGAACTTCATCTAGCACATTTGGCAGTTGCTCTCTTTGTGAACCATTTGTCTCATCGAACCGCACATCAACTGTTTCAACCACTTTGTAATGAAAGAGATTGAAGACTCTGTAGGAGTGCGAATCCTTTCCATATCCAAGCATAAAGCCCTCATGTGCTTTTGGTGCAAACTTTGAGGTGTGGTGTGGGTCCTTGATCCAGCACCTTGCGCCAAATACTCTGAAGTAACTAACATTTGGCTTCTTGCCAGTTAGGAGTTCATAAGATGTCTTGTTCAGAAGTTTTTGAAGATAAACACGATTGATTGTATGGCATGCAGTGTCAATGGCTTCAGTCCAGAATTTTCTTGGAGTCTTGTATTCATCTAGCATTGTTCTGGCCATCTCAATTAGTGTTCTGTTCTTGCGTTCGACGACGCCATTCTGCTATGGCGTGTACGGAGCTGAGAATTCATGTGTGATTCCCAAGGTATCAAGATATGTATCAAGGCCAGTGTTCTTGAATTCAGTGCCATTGTCACTTCTAATGTGCTTTATCTTGGCACCGTAATTGTTCATAGCTTGATTGGCAAAGCGTCTGAAGACATCCTGCACTTCAGTCTTGTAAAGGATTATGTGTACCCAAGTATATCTAGAGTAATCATCAACAATGACAAAGCCATAGAGGCAAGCAGTATTAGTAAAAGTTGAGTAGTGAGTGGGACCAAAAAGATCCATGTGAAGCAGTTCGAAGGGTCGAGTAGTGGTCATGATTGTCTTCGAGGGATGTTTTGCCCTCGTCATCTTCCCTGCTTCACAGGCACCGCATAAGTGATCTTTCTTGAACTTGATGCCCTCGATGCCTATGACATGTTTCTTCTTCGCAAGGGTGTGGAGGTTCCTCATGCCAGCATGCCCAAGCCTCCGATGCCAAAGCCAGCATTCTGAAGCTTTTGCAAGAAGACATACTGCAAGTTGTGGCCCTGCTGAGAAATCTACCACATACAAATCATCTTTCCGATACCCTTCAAACACTAGAGACTTGTCAGATTCCATTAGTACAAGGCAACGATATTTTCCAAACATTACGATCATGTTCAAATCGCAAAGCATTGAGACAGACATTAAGTTGAAGCCAAGGGATTCAACAAGCATGACTTTATCCATGTGTTGATCCCTTGAGATTGCAACTCTACCTAGACCCAATACCTTACTTTTACCAGTGTCAGCAAATGTGATGTGGATCTTGTCGGATGGACGTAAGGTTGAGTCCATAAGAAGGCTTCTTTTGCCAGTCATGTGATTTGTACACCCACTGTCAATAATCCATTCTGAAGACTTTGAAAACGCCAGTGTCATACCCTACAGTGCAGTTAGGGCGATAGGCTTCACGAGGAGAATTGTGAAGCAAAAACATTTGACGAACCAGTGGGTTATGAAAACTTAGATCCAGATTAGGACTAATAGGGAGAGTAGCATGCGATTCAGGAATGAAGTACATAATGATGCCATTCGGGCACTTTATCTTGCGCCCTACAAGATTTTTAAGGTCCCCAACAATAGCGTCAGAAGATTTTGGTTTTCTGCTGGAGACCTTTCCCTGCAAAAGAGAGTTAAGCCTTCTTAACCACCCACATCTTCAAGGGTGGCTTAGAAGAGATAAGTCTAAGTGCAGCATCTGAGAATTTTGGCTTTGAAGCCTTAGCAAACAGTCTTGCAGGTGGACAATAGTACTCATAAGAATAAGCAGAATAATTTTTGGTCATATGAACATGACGGTTTGATGAACCGCTCTCATATTCATATGCCTGAGTATGGTTTCCCTGCAAAACATTTGCGTTAGTGTGACTCAGGTGAGTCCTATGTTTGTATGAAGCCTTTGGACCGTATGAAGCCTTTGGTCTGAGGTTTGTCTTCTTCAAGTGAGGTGTCATGAAGACATTCATAGGAAGATTTTCCAGACACTTTTTCGCAACCCAGATCTTCTTCATAGGCGGTCCATTCCTGCAGTTAGAACCAATGTACCTGGCAAACACTTCACCATTCTGATTCTTAAATGGTATATAGTTTGCATCAAAGGATTCATCAATGATAATGGGGTTAGCACAAGTGAAGCCAGATAAATTGGATGGATCTGCTGAAGGTTCCTTTGCAGCAACCCACTTGGTTTTGGGGTACTGCTCAGGTTTCCAGTAAGAGCCATCTGCATTTATTTTCCTTACGAACCCAACACCCTCTTTCCTAGGGTTTCGGTTCAGAATCTGCTTCTTGAGGACATCACATAATGTCTGATGTCCTTTAAGACTTTTGTACATCCCTGTTTCAAGCAATGTCTTCAACCTAGCATTCTCATCAGCAATAGCAGTGGTATCCTCAGCAGAGGGGTTAGTTACCACATCAACAGTTGAAGATATTGCAACAGCAGTAGCAGTGGAACATTCAGCAACAGAAGTAGCATTATCACGCTCAATGCATTTAAGACATGGTGGTTCAAATCCTTCCTGAGTGGTTCGACGCGAAGTGACTCCTTTTCCTTTTGAAGATCTTCATGAGCCGCCCTCAATTTCTCAAGTTCTTGCTTCCTTTGAAGATAATCATAGGAAAGCTTTTCATGAGTTGTTGAGAGAGTATCATGACGATCTTCAAGTTCCTGATACTTAACGTGAAGATTTTTTATGTCTTCAATTATGGATTCAGATCGAGTCATTTCAGCACCCAACAGATCATCGCTTCTGTCTAACAGTTTTTGAATATGTTCCATGGCTTTCTGTTGTTCAGTTGCAATTTTAGCAAGTGTTTTATAACTGGGTTTTGAATCACAATCAGAGTCATCGTCACTAGATGTTTGATAGTGAGTAGTGCGTTTGTTTACCTTGGCACCGCGTGCCATGAAGCAGTAGGTAGGAGTGGAGTAGTCCTTGTCATTTGCATCGGTGTTGGTGATGAAGTCATTGTCTTCAGTGTTGAAGATGGACTTGGCGACGTATGCTGTAGCCAGACTTGCAATGCCAGAATCAGACTCCTCCTCAGACTCCACCTCTGCCTCCTCAGAAGCGGACTCCTCCTCTGAATCCATTTCCTTGCCAACAAACGCACGTGCCTTGCCAGATGAGCTCTTCTTGTGTGATGAAGACTTTGAGGAAGACTTGGAAGAAGACTTTGTGTATTTCTTCTTTTTCTTGTTGTCAGAGTCATATTCCTTGCTCTTCTTCTTCTTTCTGTTCTCATTGTCCCACTGTGGACACTCAGAGATGAAGTGTCCAATTTTCTTGCACTTGTGGCATGTTTTCTTCTTGTAGTCATGAGCAGAAGCTTCATCATTCCTTGAGCTTGATCGTGAAGACTTTCTGAAGCCTTTCTTCTTGGTGAATTTTTGGAACTTCTTCACAAGCATTGCAAGTTCCCTTCCAATGTCTTCAGGATCATCAGAACTGCTGTCAGATTCTTCTTCAGATGAGGAAACAACTTTTGCCTTCAAGGCACGAGTTCGCCCATAGTTTGAACCGTAGATATCTCTTTTCTCAGAGAGCTGAAACTCATGTGTGTTGAGCCTCTCAAGTATGTCAGATGGATCGAGTGTCTTGAAATCAGGACGTTCTTGGATCATCAGGGCTAGGATGTCAAACGAACTATCAAGTGATCTCAGCAGTGTTTTGACGACTTCGTGTTTGGTAATCTCAGTGGCGCCGAGGGCTTGAAGCTCATTTGTGATGTCAGTGAGTCTGTCAAATGTGTGCTGGACATTCTCATTGTCATTTCGCTTGAAGCGGTTGAAGAGATTGCAAAGGACACTGATTCTTTGATCTCTCTGGGTTGAGATGCCTTCATTAACCTTGGAGAGCCAGTCCCAGACCAGCTTGGATGTCTTCAAAGCACTCACACGGCCATACTGTCCTTTGGTCAGATGACCACAGATGATGTTCTTGGCAGTAGAGTCCAGTTGAACGAATTTCTTGACATCAGCAGTAGTGACACCTTCTCCAGCCTTGGGAACGCCGTTCTCGACGACATACCATAGATCGACGTCAATGGCTTCAAGATGCATACGCATCTTATTCTTCCAGTAGGGATATTCAGTTCCATCGAAGACGGGGCACGCAGCGGAGACTTTGATTATCCCTGCAGTCGACATAGCTAAAACTCCAGGTGGTTAAACCGAATCACACAGAACAAGGGAGCACCATGCTCTGATACCAATTGAAAGTGCGTTATATCGACTAGAGGGGGGGGGGTGAATAGGCGATTTTTATGAAAGTCTTCAAAACGTGGAAGTTAAGAAGACAAACAGTAGAGATATGCCTATCACTATGCAACGGAAGTTAGATTACACTAGGCAAGCCATGGTCAAGTATTCAATAGAGTGAAAGCACAATGACAAGTAGCTGCAGTGTAATAAGGATCAGGTAGGAAGAAGTTATGAAGCCAAACAAATCATACAGTTACGTTGTGAAGACAAAAGATATAGCAAGCATGCAATGGCTTCACAATGAGTAACAGTAAGAAAAAGGAAGTGAAGATGAAACCAGTGACTCGTTGAAGACAATGATGTGTTGGACCACTTCCAGTTGCTGTGTCAACTGTACGTCTGGTTGGAGCGGCTAGGTATTTAAACCTTAGGACACCCAGTCCCGGACACCCAGTCCTGAACACGCAGCTCAGGACACCAAGTCCTCACCGTATTCTCCTTGAGCTAAGGTCACTTAGTCCTCGCCCAATCACTCTGGTAAGTCTTCAAGGTAGACTCCCAAACCTTCACAGACTTCGTTCACTGGCAATCCACAATGTCTCTTGGATGCTCTGAACGCGACACCTAACCGTCTGGAGGATTCACAGTCCTCAAGTGTAATAAGTCTTCAGATCACACAGACAAGAAGACTTAAGTGATGCCCAATGTTCTCTGGCTCTGGGTGGTTAGGGCTTTTCTCCTCGCTAGGAATTTTCTCTCAAAGGCTTCGAGTTGGGTTGCTCTCAAACGACAAAAGCCGTGCACTAAAATCTGAGCAGCCAACCGTTTATGGTTGTAGGGGGTGGGCTATTTATAGCCACTTGGCAACCCGACCTGATTTGTTCGAAATGACCCTGGGTCACTAAGGAACTGACACGTGTCTCAACGGTCAGATTTCAAACTCTCATGGCAACTTTACTTGGGCTACAAGCAAAGCTGACTTGTCCGGCTCTGGACAAGATTCGCTCTCATTGTCTTCACTCGAAGACATAGGTTTTTGGTTTAGGCATCACTTCAGTCATTCTAACTGGTTCTCCTGGACCCCACTTAATAGTACGGTGGTTCCTATGACTCAATACAAAGGAAAAGAACTATGAAAGATTTAAGTCTTCGAGCTCCATAGGCTTCATAACGTGTCTTCTTTTGTCATAGTCTTCAATGTGAATATCTTCATATACCACCTTTGGCTTCAATGTCTTCATACATTTTTAGGGGTCATCTCTGGTAGTGAAACCGAATCAATGAGGGACTTCTACTTGTGTTATCCTGCAATTCTCACAAACACATTAGTCCCTCAACTAGGTTTGTCGTTAATACTCCAAAACCAACTAGGGGTGGCACTAGATGCACTTACAAGCTCCTCGTTGGGTTCGACACTCTTACTTATCGAAAACTGTTGCGATCCCCTACACTTGTGGGTTATCAGCTTCCTGCACCAACTTTTTCAAGACGGTGGTTAGAAAGGCTTGGGAAAAGGCCATGCTTGTTGGTCTTCCATGCGTCCTCAAGGAGAAGGTTCTTCTATGGGACAATCCTTCGAACAGTGCACCGCTCCCTGGCCATGGTTGCACGTTGACTCCGCTAGAGTTACCGATATTGAGAGGTGGTCGGATTTTGTCTGATGAGCAGGTTAGTAATGGAGTTTGATCATGTAGTACTTAGTTATTCCATTTCCATCCCATAATTTCTCCGCTGCCCACCGTCTTATATATAGGTCTGGGTCGGTGCCAACAAAGATTGGCTTGCATACCTCCGGCCGGATACCACCATCATTTTGCACAACATCCACAGCAGTGCGGCCGTTCGGGTAGATCCCTTCTCCACCATTGGGATCGGCCTTCCGGACTGGCTGGGCTTGAATACGTATGATGATGCCTACATGAGATTGAAGAAGATAGCAATTGCGGACCCGCCTAAAAAGCGACGCGGCTACGATGATTACTATCTCATCGTAGTGTTTGACATAAGGATTGCCATCAATGCAAGAGGCAGTAATGGCAGAGGTTGGCGCATGTTGGCGGTGGTAGATTTGTACCCCTACACGTTTGAAGACGCCATGCGCCATCTAGGCCGCATCTTCGCGGTGACAAGCCAGGGGACGTGTTTCATCTGGTTGCCATCCTACGGTACGGGAGATTACAAACGGAATGCACAAACCATCATTTGCATCCCTAACGGCACTCCATTATTTTGCAGGGACCAGTCATCCCGCGATCAAAATAAGATCGCCGGTCCTGGATGTGCATTTGCATCTGGAATTCGGTCGAACCTGGAACCTTGTAGCTGACTTTGGCATATCAGGATCAACTATCTTAGCAGTCGTTACCCATGGTACCACTGATGTGCAACATGGTCACACAATCTACCACGAACAGACCGTCACTATCTACCCAGGTATTCCATTTTTTGAACCCTCTCACCTTCTCTTTCATTGTTGTACTAGTAATCTACTTCTGTACTAGTAGGAGTACTTTTTACCTTGGAGGACGTGTATAGCTAGCTAGGCCCTTGAAGAATTGAACCCACTAGCTGCCACCATTTTAGTTTTTCGATGTCTTACTATCTCATCCATGTAGCCAAGAGTGGCTATATATAATAAGCCGGTTATTTTACTTCCTCTATTCCGGAGTAGTACTATTTGCTGCACAGTATTACTGACCGCCATATTTGAGCACAACATTATTATGCATGGACCTTGACTATGTACGTCACCATGTGTCCAGATCTGAGATGCCGTGTGTACCAGATGAATGGCGCTGAGTTCGACCCCCGTGATGCTGCGTGGGTGCCGAGGAACACTCTTGGAGAGTACTCGCTTTTCATTGGGGACAGCTACCCCATTGTGAAGCGGATGCCACCTTCCGTGCATGACACAGAAGGCCTGCCGTTCATGAAGCATGGTTGTGTCTTCTGTGCGCACCACCGGATGAACGACATGCTGGGACACACTATTCCTGATTTATGCCGCTTCAGCTTGGATGAGTCTCCATCATGTGGAACCGGACTAGAAAGCTGCAACAATGATTCCCGTTGCCCACCGCTATGGATCGTGCCATCCATGAAGAACACCTGGGACTGGAACCTGGAGGAGGACATGTAGCCCATCTATAACGTGTAAGTGGAGTACGGTAAATTGTGAACGGTAGCGCTATGAATATATGTAGACTAGTCGTGCACAAATTTATCACATGAATTGGAGATGAACTTGTGTGGCATACTGGCATTTGTCCTTTAGAATTTATTACTAGTAAATGTGTTATGTGTATGTGCAACTTGTGTGGTTGTTGCACGGGCTCCAACTTGCTCTTTGAGAAAAAAAGGTGGCACAACTTTGGATATACGTGATGTGGCGACATCATACAGTAGCATCATTCTCTATAGTTGTAGTACGCTCCTACTAGGAAGACAATATGACAACTCCTATAAAACCTTGCGCTTGGCTTTTTGCCTCTTCGGGAGGTTCAACAGTTCGTACTCGTGTGAACCTTGCACTTGGCTCTTCGCCTCTTCGGAAGGTCCAACAATGATGATACTACAATACACATTATGCTTCTGGCAATCTGACACCGATTGAACTGCTCCACGTCCACTGCGAGGGCGAGGGCGAGGGAGAGGGAGAGGGCGTTGTAGTCAAAACCCTCTCCTCGTCCTGCGAACCACCGCGCGCGTGGGCAAGTGAGAGGCGTAGTAAGAAAGCTTCTCCTCGTTCGGCGATTTGACGAGACACATCAAAGCAGTACTAGTACTAGTCCATACTGCATCCTTTCCGGTTAATATGGCTTAATTTGAAATGAGAAAAATACACTAGCGATCAACGTATGTAGCAATACGCTCTTTACGGTCACTATATATAGTTTTGCGGTGATTATATGATCACTAGCTCATCGTAGAGCACCGTATTGCACCCTACTGACCGGCCACATAGTCGACGTGGCACTTTGTTGACTGGTTATATTGTCACCTGGTTTCTGGGTCCCACCTGTCAGTTGGCAGAGCAAAGAAATCAGCTAAAAAACAAAGAGTGTAGTACATCTACACTTCCAATGCATTTAGCCTTTAATCTAAATTGATATTGATTGACTAATGCACCAACTTGTGCTCTAGGTATAGGCTACATGTCTATCCTTAATTAAAGCATGCAACGACCTTCATTTAGTCTTCTTCTCTCAATGGTCGCATGCACACATAAGTCTGCTACTTTTGCGCGTTAATTATGCCCTGGTCAATGTGTAAATCTCTAAATGTACAGTGTTTCACGGACGTAGAGAGTAGGTTGAGCACTTGAGCGTGAGCGCGTGTGTTGCGTCGTGTGCTGTGTGCCGCATGGGTGTGTGAGTGTTGCGTGCGTCCATGTGTATGTGTGAGTGTTGCATGTTGCATGCATGCATGCATGCATGCATGGGGCTTACTCCCTCCCATTGACATGTTCATATTTCAAGCTTCCTCTATTCCCTCCATATGATGATACTCCCTCTATTCCCAAATACGGAGTAAAATCCTCCCTCTGTTCCCAAATACGAAGTATTTGTCTTTCTAAAGATTTCAACAAGTGACTACGTACAAAGCAAAATGAGTGAAGTGAGCGTAGAGGCATAGGGATAATGTAGAAAGGAAGTCTTCGCGATCCATTATTCCCCATCTCGGTCAGAGAGAACTATTCAACTAGTCTTCCAGTGAAGTGACAATACACGCAGCAGCAGATGGAACACTTAATTAATAAGCTAAACCAATGTGTTGGTGTTACTAAATCAGCCTTACCCAGTACTGCCATCATGTTTGCTAGTAGAGCATGCTTCTGTCCTCCATTAACTGACATATGGGCCCTCTTGTGGTAGACACATATGTCATCGGTGTAACTATTTACACTCTGAAGGACGATATATCCTGGTAGTAGTAGTAGTAGAATTGATATTTAATGCACTTCCTTCCCCGTCTTCCACTCTTCTTCCTCCTCTCTTCTTCTTCCTCCTCTCTTCCCCATCGTCGGCTGCACACCATTTCCCCCTGCTCTCTGCTCGCCTGCCCGCGCTATCTTCCTTGGTAGCTTGCACATACCATATCCCCCCGCTCACTGCTCGGCCACACGAGGAGAAGCTTCTTCGCCCGCCCAAATCCACTTCCCCGCTGGCTCGCAGGCACTGAAAACCCCAATGGTAGAACCGACTGACACGCAGAGCCGCGATTGGAATTCCATCCCCGATGTTCTCTTGGAGCAGATCTATAATCGTATGGACCTACTCAGCACCGTCCGTCTGGCCGCATGCTCGGTGTCTTTGTACCGTCTACTCGTCTGCAACCGGCCGGCTCTTTTTAAGACACCCTACTTGCTGATGCCCGATCCCCGCAGGTAGCCCAGACACCGATTTGACGATCCTACGGAGGTTGTCGTGGTACCCCTCGACATGCTACCAGTACCCGTCCACCTGTCCTTCATGCGCGGCCACTACTGGGCGGGCATGAAGGCCAACTGTATCGTCCTCATCCACCAATCTGGTAGTCCGTGACGTCTCGTGGATATCTACACCCAGCGAGAGATCACCCTTCCATCTTTGGATACCGCCGCCATCGAGCCTCGCGGCCCGCCGGACACTCCTGCCTACTACGCACGAGATGCGTCGAGCTTTTGGCTCGACCTTGGTTTGCTGAAGGTTGTAATCTGCGAAGTGCCCACACCATCAGAAGACTACATGGATTACAAGCTCATTGCCATGTTCAACATGGGATTAGTCTATCTGGAATCCGGTCGCCATACATGGTTATGGCTCATCGTCAATCCTCTTTACCCAACACTTCTATCTGATGCTATAGTGCATGATGGCATCGTTTATGCGGTCGATGCACATATTGGCTGCCTATACTGGTGGAATCTATCGTCGTGTAATTGTTCTATCTCATCTCATCTTTACCTTAAGAATACAACTGCCTATTCATTGTTACAAATTTAGAATATAGTATGTCTATAACCACATCATTGCTCTATGTTCCTCTCATTTCCTAGATTTTTATGACCACACATGTTATTGTTAGAGTTGATATGAGAACAATTGGTATCTAATAATTGTTAGAATAGATATTATGAGTATAACCTCATGATTGCTATATGTTACTCTCATTTCCAGGATTTTTATAACAACGCGTGTTATTGCTTAGAGTTGTGATAACTGTAGTAAGTGCTATGGTAGAATATGAGTAGGCCCTGTCATATCTGTTTTCCTCTCATTGTTACATGATGTTTGAACCATGATATATTGCTAGAATATGAAAGCCATTGGCTTATTTTTTTAACTTGGGGTATGATTATGACCACGGCATTGCAATTCTTTATCTATGATATGTGTCACTGTTATAATAATCTTAATTCCACACATACTCTGAACATGATTGTTTATTTTTGTCCTTTTGGTCTCCAATTTGAATTGTTGCAGCAGACGCAAATGCACTGGCCTTCATGATTCCAGGACCTGGAATCATACCAGTCGATGGGTGGTGGTTTATCGCTCGTTCAGCTGATGGTGGTCATTTGATGCTCATTTGCACGTACCAAATTGACCAAATCATTTCATCAAACCACATGCAGTACAATGCCTGGGGCGTTCATGACATTGATGGCTATGGCTGCTTCGTGTTCGAGAAAGATCCCAGCTCCATTAGGCCAGGCATATTCAACTGGAGGCGGGTTTACAGCCTCGGCAACCACTCCATGTTCCTCTGGCTCAATTATCCGATCATCCAACCAATCATCGATCATATCACCGGCGATGATTACCATGCTATGAAACTTCCATTCGCCAGGGGGGACTATGTTTACACATCATACCATGGGTTTCATGAATCACCATATCCAGAGATTCGTCAACACAGCTTGTTGCCAGATAATCTTCAGTGTGTGAAAGGCATCAAGCTTCCATGCGATGGATGGCTTTTGCAAACCCGACATGCGGCGATGTGGTTCATGCCAACAACAAATATGCACAACTTGATTCGTACTGATATGTAGACTGAGTCATGTATTCTGCTGCTGTAGCACGACCCCCTTTTGTTGGATATTATGTACTGTTGTTAGTTTGAAGCACTCCTCTGGTTTGAAGGATAGATACCTTTCTGGGATCAAGTGCATCCTATCTCACCTGCGCAGAATGTACTGATAATGATGATGGAGATGTTGTGCAGTATATATATATGTGTGTGTATATATATATATATATATCACTTAGGCTTCAAGTGCGTACTTGTTAGTTAAACCTATGGTTAAAATGTGACACTAAATACGACTAGTGAGTAGTACAATAGCAGTACTAGTATACGTCGGTCAAATTATTCATCATGTCCACACATTGAATTGACGCGACAACACACTGAGCGTGAGGTGACACAAGAATCTCGACAGCGTGTTCGGGTATTCTGGACTTCAGATTTGAAGTACCACTTATATGTCGAAATCTTTCATCATTCACTTAAAATAGTCGACTGATCATACATTGAGTACCATATAACTGGAATTAACCCATGCAAGTTGAGGAAGGATTGGCCGATGTTGCCGGCTGGCGTCAAGTTCGATCCCATGGATCAGGAGCTGATCAAGCACCTTGAGGCCAAAGTGAGTGCTGACAGCGCGAGATCTCACCCTCTCATTGATTTGTTCATACCAACCATCGACAGTGAGCACGGCATATGCTACACCCATCCTGAGAAACTTTCAGGTAAGACACCGACCAGCCATCTACTCGCACAAACATATTCCTTTGTTTATAGCTCTATTTTTCTTTTTAGACCCAGACCTGGTGAAGCAATTACAATTTGACAGTTAATAAAAAGTGAAACAAGTGACTGCAACATGCCAAAGATGTTATGAAAATGCCAACTACGTACACTAAAACCTGTATTCGACAATACTGCAGGTATCACACTGAGTGTCCTAAGCAAGCATTTCTTCCAGTGCAATTCCAGGGCGTTCAAAAGGGGCACATGGACGCGTCACAAGATACAGTCGGAGTGTGGCATGCACGCGATGTAGCACAACACCGGCAATACCTTGCCGGTGATGGTTAATGGCCAGCCGACGGGCAGCAAAAAGGTTCTGGTGCTGCACACCAACAAGAACTTCGACCAGCAGAGGACCAACTGGGTGATGCACCAGTACCACCTCGGGGACCTGGAGCAAGAGAAGGAGCGGGAGCTGGTCCTCTACAAGATTTTCTACCAGACGAACACAGGGGCCAGGAGTAAAAAGATTATAAGTTAGTTTGGTATTGGTACTTGTACTACCTTGTCGTCCGCAAGTTGGTATTGTTGTTAACGATCTTTTGGTATGAACTTGGCATTTGCTTCTGTAACACCCTCGATGCGACTATAGCTCCCACGTGTCGAGGCACGACTTAGAGATATAATCGCATTGAAGGCATATGTCGCAAGTTAGGCAATCTTCACAACATCCCATGTAATGTAATAATAAAAGGGGAGATAACATAGTTGGCTTACACTCCCCACGTCAATCAAGTACATAAATAACATTACATTATTCAAACACTCATGGCCCGACTACGGCGCCAAAATAAAAGAGAACCCAACATGCGACACGGACCCAATCACCCCCAACTGGGCACCACTACTGATCATCGGGAAAGGAAACATAGTATCGTTGAGAGTCTTCGTCGAACTCCCACTTGAGCTCATATGCGTCTCCTGGAGCGGAATCATCAGGCCCTGCATCTGATGTAATAGTAATCTGTGAGCCATGGGGACTCAGCAATCTCGCACCCTCGCGATCAAGACTATTTGAGCTTATAGGTAAGGCAAGATAAAATATGAGTGGAGCTGCAGCAAGCGACTAGCAAGTATGGTGGCTAACTTATTCGCAAAGGAGAGCGAGAAGAGGAGGCAAAGCACAAGCGGGAAGCTAGAGAACAACCTGCGCAAACATTACTCCAACACCGTGTCCACTTCCCGGACTCCGCCGAGAAGAGGCCATCACGGCAACACACTCAGTTGATTCATTTTAATTAATTAAGGTTCAAGTTATCTAGAACCGGACGTTAACAAATTCCCATCTGCCCTTAACCGCAGGCACGGCTTTCGAAAGTTCAATCCCTGCAGGGGAGTCCCAACTTAGCCCATGACAAGCTCTCACGGTCAACGAAGGAATAGACCTCCTCCCAAGACGTTCCGATCAGACTCGGTATCTCGGTAACTCAAGACACTTCGACAGGTTAAAACAAGACCAGCAACACCGCCCGAATGTGCCGACAAATCCTGATAGGAGCTGCACATATCTCTTTCTCAGGGCACACTCAGATGAGCGCTCCATACAACTAAAACCAAACCTCGAGTTTCCCCGAGGGGGCGCTGCACAGGACTCTAGTTTGGACCAACACTCAGAGGAGCACTGGCCCGGGGGGGGGGGTTAAATAAGATGACCCGCGGGCTCCGGAAACCCGAGGGAAAAAGAGGCTAGGTGGCAAATGGTAAGACCAAGGTTGGGCATTGCTGGAAAAGCTTTAATCAAGGCGGAATATCAAGGGGTTCCCATTATAACCCAACCGCGTAAGGAACACAAAATCCGGGAACATAACACCGATATGACGGAAACTAGGGCGGCAAGAGTGGAACAAAACACTAGGCGAGAGGCCGAGCCTTCCACCCTTTACCAAGTATATAGATGCCTTAAGATAGCAAGATAATATAATGATATCCCAACAGGTAAATAAAAGATGTTCCAACAAGGAACGACCTCCAATCTTCACCTGCAACTAGCAACGCTATAAGAGGGGCTGAGCAAAGCGGTAACATAGCCAATCAACGGTTTGCTAGGACAATGGTGGGTTAGAGGTTTGACATGGAGATTTGGGAGGCTTGCAAGCAAGTGGTAGGCATCGTAGCAATG
Organism: Triticum dicoccoides; assembly: GCF_002162155.2. Lineage (NCBI taxonomy): Eukaryota > Viridiplantae > Streptophyta > Magnoliopsida > Poales > Poaceae > Triticum > Triticum dicoccoides. Next base: position 147,305,504 of record NC_041382.1, on the reverse strand, counting down.
GCATGGCAAAGATAGTAGTGATTTCGAGGGTATGATCATCTTGCCTGCACAGTTGTCAGAGTTGACTGGATCCTCAAGAGCAAACTCAACGGGCTCCTCGTTAGCGAACTCGTCTCCCGGTTCTACTGAAACAAGACAAACAAGCAACAAGGATACAATCAACCACGTGCAAACTCAAACAACACGATGCAAAGATGATATGCTATGCAGGATGCGACGCGGGATGCAAAAATGCAAGATATGACAGGAGAATGCATGAACCTGGCCTCGACTTGGAATTCCAAGGGTGCCACTGGAAAGATGAGATGAAATCGCTTGAAAATGATATAAAGAACGCCGGAATCGGAGTTACGGTTTGGAAATGGCAGGCGATTCAAAAATGACACCGGTCTGCGATTTACAGCAAGTAGGCATCTAAATGCAACGAGATGAACATGCTATAGCCTCCAAACATGATAACAAAATACATGGCAGGGATGCACACAAGATGCTTAACAAAAGTCTAGCACTGAGCTACGGCCAATTCATCCATTAGGAGGTTCAAACAAGCATGGCAAAAACGCAAATGGTAAAACAGATCTCAGACTTAGTGAAATTAACACTTGTCTGGAATTCGGATCATATAGCCCTCTTCGGAGCAACAAAATAACATGCTACAGGACCTGAACATGACGAAGAAAGACATGGCATGGAGCTACTCAACAAGATTAACAAAAGTCCCTTAGTGACCTTGAGCCAAAAGGGATCACAAAATATACTAACAAGCACACGAACATAGCAAAAACATAATCAATTTTCAGACTTAGTGAAAACTGGGACATGCTGAAACATAACTCACGAAGGCATGTTTACGAGCTCGATGCACTCACCACGTTGCAAGTCATGGCAAGACAAGCATACACCCATAAAGAAGGCACGAAATATAAACTAGACATGGCAAGAACAATGGCATAGCATGCACGGATCAATTATAATAATATAGGCAAAATCGCAAACAAGTTGACGATCTGCCCAGATTCACCACGAAGAAAAAGTAGAGCTCGATTGACTCAAGCTAGGGTGCTCCATAATTGCAAATAAAGACATGGATGGATAGATCATAACAATATTAACAAAACTCCTTTACTAATCATCCTCAAAAGAGGCATGGATCACTAGGAAACAGCAAGAACATATGGCATCATGAACTAAATAATCCCAGACTTTGTGAAAACTACTAAGTCCCTGAAAACAGATTTACCGGGTGCCTCACTTTGCAAGCTTGCACAAGTCACCACACACATCCTAAAAATACATGGGTTGCACCTCTGGATAGATGACAAAACCCTTAACAAAACATACGAAGGACTCATAGGCATAGCATGCACACAATAATCATGGCAAAAATGACAAAAGTGCTAAACGGAGTAGCAGATCTGACAATTAGCTCATGAAGCCTCCTTCTAACAGCATTTCGGGCATCAATATGAGCTCAAATGAAAATGATGCAATGGAATGAAATGATGTACTCTCTGAGACGAACATTTTGATATGCTATATGCCCAAATCGGAGCTACGGATGCGGAGAGATCACAGGTCAAAGTTTGCATAAAATTAGGGTTTCGGGAGGAGAAAGTCAACCGATCCAAAATATCTCAGATCTGCACGGAAAATGAGGCATGGCTGGATCCGAGCTCGCCGGAGCTGTAGACGGCCGGAGTTGGAGGGGGCGGCCGGATCCGGGCTCCGGTCGCCAGAGAGGAGCGGGCGGCGGGGTGGCGACCCGCGCG
>NC_041382.1:147288542-147303419 GCF_002162155.2 Triticum dicoccoides | reverse complement strand
CCGGCCTTGGGCCTTCGGGTCCGTGGCGGTGGGAGGTGGCCGGTTGCCACGTGGCGGCGGCGGATAGGGCGAGGGGGGCGGCGGCGGACGTGTCCGGCGCCGGGTGGACGTGTCCGGCGGGCGGAGATGAAATTAGGGTTTCGGGGAGAGGGAGAGATCCGAAATTCGGGGGGGGGGTCTATTTATAGGCATAAGTGGAGATAGGAGAGTCCAAATGAGGTGCGGTTTTCGGCCACGCGATCGTGATCGAACGCTCTAGGACATGGAGCAGAGTTTGATGGGTTTTGGGCCAAATTGGAGGGGTGTTGGGCTGCAACACACACGAGGCCTTTTCGGTCCCTTGGTTAACTGTTGGAGTATCAAACGAAGTCCAAATGATACGAAACTTGATAGGCGGTCTACCGGTAGTAAACCAAGGCCGCTTGGCAAGTCTCGGTCCAATCCGGAAATGTTTATTCCCCACACACGAAAGAAAGCTAGAAATGACCACCGGAGGAGAACGGAGCGCCGGAATGCAAAACGGACAACGGGGAAAATGCTCGAATGCATGAGATGAACACGTATGCAAATGCAATGCACATGATGACATGATATGAGATGCATGACAATGATAATAACACACGGAGACAAAAACCCGAACCCGAGAAATAAATATAACTTAACGCCGGAAACGGCAAGAGTTGGAGTACAAATTGGGAAAGTTACATCCGGGGTGTTACAGCTTCCAACCATCATGCCGAGGGTCGACATGGATATAAAGCTGAATCATTTGTTTCGAAAGGAATTTTCAGGCACCTAATTTTTATTTGATGGGTAGCATAAGCACCTGCCGTTCGAATTCCCAGTTCTCCAAATTTTTCGAAACAAGTGCATGCTCTTATTATCACGATGAAAAAAATAATATCCCTGCTGCATCCCAGTTATCAGTTTGTACTTGTAGAATTCTCTCGTTTATTGAGAACATATATTGTTTATTCAGGTCGAGCAAGTTTCAACTAGGCTCTAGACTGCCCAGGCTTGGTTTACTGGCCTCTGGCCCGCCAGCGTTAGTTATATTTTGTCTTACAACATCCGCGGGCACTTTTTTACTGAATCAAACACACAACCCAGTTCTATTTTCCTCTTGAAACGCATGTCCTGCATCCGTTTTCTAATCTCTACCTATAGTTTTACTAGTTCATATACACGTATCATTATATTGAAAATACATAAAATTCCCTTTTCATATTTACATCCTTATTTTTGTTGTTGTTTTCCCTCCCATCGCAGATTTTTTTACCACTGGTTTTCCCTTAAACCAACTCAATTGTCCCACGTCTTATTTGCTTACAAAAACAAAATGATTTTTTTGGCAAATCAATAAGTTCTTAAAAAAATGTTTATCATTTCGGGATTACAAAAGTTCGGACTCCACCAAAATATGCAAAATAAGGGTGAACTTTTTGACCATGGTCCTGGGCAGAAAATGGGCTATAATAAATTACTTAAGAATTAGCAAATGGGCTGCAAATTATTAAAAAATAGTAAATGGGCTCTATGTTGTCTGCCACAGGTTTGGAGGCTGACTTGTGGGCCTACTAATTAAGTTCATGCGTACACAAGGTTTATCAAAAAAGAAACTTAGTCAACAATCGACTCTACCAGCGTCACACCGTTAGATGTCAATCTAACGGCAATTGCGCTTCTTCAGTCTCTGACCTTCCTGCCCCAGCCGCCCAACCCGCCTCCCGTGGCCGACTGTGCTACCGGGCAGGCCTCACGGCCCCATCATATACTCGCATCCCTGGCCTGTCTATCCCTCTACTCACCCACACCTCCTGTTATTTTCTGGCGACGGTAGCCGAACCAATCAACCCTCATACTCTCCACCGTGTGGGCAACCACTACCGTGTCTTCCTCGGCTCCGTGTCGTTCCCTTCGTAGGCCTCACCGTCGTCCACCGCCCTGGTGCTCTCGGCGCGGCATGGTCAACATGGTCAACGAACGACATCCATCGGAAGTGGATTATACATGGAGAGGCTGACAGCTGGGTCCATGGCTGCACACAAGGAAATGCCTCCTTATTACGCGCAAAATAATGATTCCTCCACCTGACATATGGGACCCGCCGGAAGGGCCTCTGTATTTCTCGAAAAAAACGTTCCCTCCGCTGACAGGTCGGACCCACCAACTATATCTTCGCACGCAAGGAAGTGCCTCCTTATTGCGCACAAAAAAAATGGATACCCCGTGCCAGCTGGGACCCACCACAGTGGGAGGCTGGCTTGTGGTCCTACTAAGTTGACGGGGATGGAGGGCTTTGTCAACTTAGTCAATACCAATGATTCTAGCTCCAGTGACCATACGATGTCCATCCAACGGCCTTAGTGCTTCTTCAACCTTTGGTCTTCTTGCTCCAGCCGCCCAAAGCTGCGCCGGTCGTGCCGCCTGCTCCTGCCTCCTGTGGCCGACTGTGCTGCCGCGGAGGCCTCACCGCCCCCATACCACTCCCACCACTGGCCAAGCCATCCCTCCACTCACCCACACCCCCTGTTATTCTACGGCGACGACAGCCTCACACCGCAGCCGAACCAGTGAACCCTCGTACTCCTCTCCGCATGGGCATCCACTGCCGCATCTTCCCCAGCTCCGCGTCGTCCCCTTCCTAGTCCTTGCCGTCGTCCACCGCCTTGGTGCTCTCGGTGCGGCGTGGTCAATGTGGTCAACGACCGAGTTCCATCGGAAGAGTACTGTACGTGGAGAGGCTGACAGCTAGGTCCACGAACACAGCCTAGTTTTTTTGTGATTTGCCAAGTAAGTCGCTTTGTTAGGCCTATTGGGCTGCAAATCTTTCAATACGAGGAGAGCTTCATTCGGCTGGCCGAGAAAATTGCCTATCAGTAATGAGAAATGGGTTGTACATTTTTGAAACACATCAAACCGACAATTAGTTTCAAATTTCTTTTTTTCATTTCGATATTATAAATTGCATTGATTTTTATGCGTGGACAATTTGTTGTATTTTATATTGATATACATTTATTTTAAAAATCAGTTTGAATGTGACTCGAAATTTCGGGATTAAAAACAGTTCGGGCCGCACCGAAATATGCAAAATTTCGTATAATTTTTTAACCATGGCCACAATATGGGCTGTAATGCTAACAAAAAGAATATGGGCTCCAAAAAAACCTTAAGAATTAGCAAATGAGCTATAAATTATTAGAAATAATGGCAGATGGGCTGTATGATGTTTTCCCCAGATTTGAGGCTTTCCTAAAAAAAGGTTAATGCACAAGCAGTGACTGTTGGATGTCCATCCAACGACAGTCGTGCTTCTTCAATCTCTGTTCTTCCTGCTCCAGCCGCTCAAACAAGCGTCGGCGGGACTGCCTGCTCCGTCCTCCCCGTGGCCGGCTGTGCTGCCGCGTAGGCCTCACCGCCCCACTGTACTCCCATCGCTGGCCTAGCCATCCCTTTACTCACCCACACCTGCTGTTATTCTTCCGCGACGGCAGACGAACCAGTAAACCCTCGTATAGTCATACTCCCCTCCGTGTGAGAAACAACTGCCGAGTCTTCCCTGCCAACATGTTGTTCCCTTCCGAGGCCTTGCCGTCATCCACCACCCTGGTGCTCTCGGCGCGGCCTGGTCAACATGGTCAATGACCGACATGCATCTGAAGTGAACTATACGTGGAGAGGCTGACAGCTGGGTCCACGGCCGCACGCAAGGAAATGCCTCCTTATTACGCGCAAAATAATGATTCCTCCACCTGACATCTGGGACACACCAAAAGGGCCTCTGTATTTCGCGAAAAAATGTTACCGCCGCTGACAGCTTGGACCCACCAGCTATATCTTCGCACGCAAGGAAGTGCCTCCTTATTACGCACAAAAAATTGAATACTCCCCTTGCTAGTTGGGACCCAGTATAGTTGCAGGCTGACTTGTGGGCCTACTAAGTTGACGGGGATGGAGGGATTTGTCAACTTAGTCAATATGCACGATTCTAGCTCCAGTGGTTGTACGATGTCCATCCAACGGCCCTAGTGCTTCTTCAACCTCTGGTCTTCTTGCTCCAGCCGTCCAAACCAGCGCCGGTCCTGCCTCGTGCTCCTGCCTCCCATAGCCGGCTGCAATGCGGCGGAGGCCTCACCGCCCCCTACTACTCCCACCGCTGGCCAGGCCATCCCTATACTCACCCACACCCCCTGCTATTCTGCGGCGATGACAGCCTCACACGGCATCGAACCAGTGAACCCTCATACTCCTCTACGTGTGGGCATCCACTGCCGCGTCTTCCCCGGCTCCGCGTCGTCCCCTTCCTAGGCCTCGCCGTCATCCACAGCCCTGGTGCTCTCGGCGCAGCATGGTCAACGTGGTCAAGGAACGACTTCCATCGGACGTGGACTATACGTGGAGAGGCTGACAGTTGGGTCCGCGGCCGCAGCAAGGAGGTGCCTCCTTATTACGCGTTAAATAATTATTCCTCCACTTGACAGCAGGGACACACCGGACGGGCCATCGTATTTTGCGAAAAAAACGTTTCCCCTTGACTGCTGGGACCCACCAGCTACATCTTCGCACGCAAGGAAGTTCGTCCGGGCAAAAAAAAATGATTCGCCCCCCTGACTGTTGGGACCCACCAGCTACATCTTCGCATGCAAGGAAGTGCCTGACAGTCGGGACCCACCTGGTTGAAGCATACGTAGCGTTGTCATTATGGTCGCGAACATGTACATACATATTGGTCGATGTAGAGGCGCACACGTGTCATAGTAGAGGCGTGCACGTAGCATGTACACGTATGTACAGCAGCCAGTGTGCAAGAAAGAAAATACGGCCACGTACGTACATATGGGCAGGGTCTCGAACGCCTACTCGCGCATACGTACGACCAGGGCTCGTGTACATGGCTGGGTCGGAGCGGAGAAACAACGTCGTCGTCGTGTTCATGGGGAGCCAATCGGCTGGGTCGGAACGGAACATGTCGTCGTGTTCATCGGGAGGGCTTGGACGGAATAGCCGATGGAAACGAGGCCTGGCGTACCGCAGAATGGAGGAAACGGCCTTGTGTTCGACCGGCCACGTTCGAAACAGGATCCTGTTCATCGCGAGGGGTCTGGCATACTGCAAAACGGAGGAAACGGACCTCCTACGGTCGAAACGGGGGTCCTGTTGATCGGGAGGGGTGTGGCGTACCGCAAAATGGAGGAAACGGACTTGTGTTGGAGCGCTACGGTCAAAACGAGGGTCCTGTTCATCAGGATGGGTGTGGCGTACCGCAAAACGGGACTCCACAAGATACTGTTCATCTCCACCGTCGACCCCTCCAGCCTCCACGGGCTACTATTCATCCAGCGCCGACCTCCTCCAGCCTCCAGCTGCGACTGTTATTCCACGGGCTCTTGTTCATCCAGCCTCCACCGCGCGCTACTCCACCAGCTACTGTTCAACCAGCCCTCTCCACGGGCTCCTGTTCAACCACCCCTCCACGGGTTACTGTTCATCCAGCCCTCCACCGTCTACTGTTCATCCTGCCCTCCACCGGGTGGTCCTATTCATCCAGCACTCCACGTGGTCCTGTTCATCCAGCCCCAACCGGCTCGATCGATCGGGGTCCTGTTCATCCAGAGGCAACACCACGAAGATCTGTTCATCCACCCCCACCGGGAATTGTTCATCCAAACCCCCCAGCAATGCTCACTGTTCATCCAGAGGCAACACCACGGGGTCCTGTTCATCCACCCCACTAGGAACTGTTCATCCAAACCCCCAGCAACACTCACTATTCATCCAGAGGCAGCGTCGATCGGCTTCAGTTAGCTGTAGTAGCAAAGGAATCGCTCGATCGGGTTCAATTAACAGCCATCGATCGATCGCTCGGGTTCAGTAACGCGTAGCCTGCAGTGCAATCGCTCGGGTTCAGTTAGATCCCAATGCCTCGCTCAGGTTCAGTTAGAGCCCAACGCCTCGCACCCACGCGCGTGCGTGTACGAGAGAAACGAACATCGCTCAGCCCCGACCACCCACCATAACCGAGAACACCCCGATAATTTCCTCGCCCTCGCTTCTACCACACTTTTTTCCATCATGGACGGCCCAAAGAATGTCATGCAGCCGCGTCTCCGGCCCGCCCAGGACGAAAAGCCCATTTTCTGTCATGATTTTTTATCATAGAAGTAGGACCCCACCACAGCTATGATGATACCGTGTTTTATCACAATTATTGTCATAGAAGTGTCATAAGTATGACAGAATTTTTTTTCGTTCGGCCCAAAATGTCATGGATGTGTCTTTTTTTGTAGTGGTGAGAGTGTGTATAATCCATGGACTCAACATTAGTCATAAAGAACTCACATAATTATTGCAAAAATCTATAAGTCATCAAAACCAAGCACTACACGCATGCTCCTAGGGGGATAGATGAAGGAAATATGCCCTAGAGGCAATAATAATGTTATAATTTTATTTCCTTATATCATGATAAATGTTTATTATTCATGCTAGAATTGTATTATCCGAAAACATAATACTTGCGTGAATACATAGACAAACTAAACATCACTAGTATGCCTCTACTTGACTAGCTCATTAATCAAAGATGGTTATGTTTCCTAACCATAGACATGTGTTGTCATTTGATTATTGGGATCACATTATTAGGAGAATGATGTGATTGACATGACCCATTCCATTAGCTTAGCACCCGATCGTTTAGTATGTTGCTATTGCTTTCTTCATGACTTATACATGTTCCTATGACTATGAGATTATGCAACTCCCGTTTGCCGAAGGAACACTTTGTGTGCTACCAAACGTCACAACGTAACTGGGTGATTATAAAGGAGCTCTACAGGTGTCTCCAAAGGTAAATGTTGGGTTGGCGTATTTCGAGATTAGGATTTGTCACTCCGATTGTCGGAGAGGTATCTCTGGGCCCTCTCGGTAATGCACATCACATAAGCCTTGCAAGCATTGCAACTAATGAGTTAGTTGCGAGATGATGTATTATGAAACGAGTAAAGAGACTTGCCGGTAACTAGATTGAACTAGGTATTGAGATACCGACGATCGAATCTCGGGCAAGTAACATACCGATGACAAAGGGAACAATGTATGTTGTTATGCGGTCTGACCGATAAAGATCTTCGTAGAATATGTGGGAGCCAATATGAGCATCCAGGTTCTGCTATTGGTTATTGACCGGAGACATGTCTCGGTCATGTCTACATTGTTCTCGAACCCGTAGGGTCCGCACGCTTAAGGTTTCGATGACAGTTATATGAGTTTATGAGTTTTTGATGTACCGAAGTTAGTTCAGAGTCTCGGATTTGAACACGGACATGACGAGGAGTCTCGAAATGGTCGAGACATAAAGATTGATATATTGGACGGCTATATTCGGACACCGGAAGTGTTGCGGGTGATTTCGGAGAAAACCGGAGAGCCGAAGGGTTACCGGAACCCCCCCGGGAGAAGTAATGGGCCATATGGGCCTTAGTGGAGAGAGAGAGGGGCAGCCAGGGTGGGCCGCGCACCTCCTCCCCCTGGTCCGAATTGGACTAGGAGAGGGGGGCGACGCCCCTTTTCCTTCTCCCTCCCCACTTCCTTCCCCCTCCTAGTAGGAATCCTACTCCTACTAGGAGGAGGACTCCTCCTTGGCGCGCCATAGGGCTGGCCGGCCTCCTCCCCTTGCTCCTTTATATACGGGGGTAGGGGCATCCCTAGACACACAAGTTGATCCACGTGATCATTTTCTTAGCCGTGTGTGGTGCCCCCTTCCACCATAATCCTCGATAATATTGTAGTGGTGCTTAGGCGAAGCCCTGCAACAGTTGAACATCAAGATCGTCACCACGCCGTCGTGCTGATGGAACTATTCCCCGACACTTTGCTGGATCGGAGTCCGGGGATCGTCATCGAGCTGAACGTGTGCTAGAACTTGGAGGTGCCGTACGTTCGGTGCTTGGATCGGTCGGATCGGGAAGACGTACGACTACTTCCTCTACGTTGTGTCAACACTTCCTTTGCCGGTCTACGAGGGTACGTAGACAACACTCTCCCCTCTTGTTGCTATGCATCACCATGATCTTGCGTGTGCGTAGGAATTTTTTTGAAATTACTACATTCCCCAACAACAGATTGGAAAAGACCATCGCTCGTCCTGACCGCCACTCATAAGGAATACAATCAAATAAACACCTCATGCTTCAAATTTGTTACACAACGATTACCATACGTGCATGCTACGGGACTTGCAAACCTCAACACAAGTATTTCTCAAATTCACAACTACTCAACTAGCATTACTCTAATATCACCATCTTCATATCTCAAAACAATCATAAAGAATCAAACTTCTCATAGTACTCAATGCACTTTATATGAAAGTTTTTATTATATCCCTCTTGGATGCCTATCATATTAGTACTAAATTCATAACCAAAGCAAACTACCATGCTATTTTGAGACTCTCAAAATGATATAAGTGAAGCATGAGAATTCAACAATTTCTTCAAAATAAAACTACCGCCGTGCTCTAAAAAGATATAAGTGAAGCACTAGAGCAAATGACAAACTACTCCAAAAGATATAAGTGAAGATCAATGAGTAGTTGAATAATTATGCAAGTATGTGAAGACTACTCATATTTTTTTTCATATCTTAAGTACTTTATTCAAACAACAAGCCAAAACAAAATAAAATGATATTGCAAGGATAGCACATATCATGTAAAGAAGAAAAAACTTAGGCTCAGCCAAAACTGACCGATGGTTGTTGAAGAAGAAAGGTGGGATGCCAACTGGGGCATCCCCAAGCTTAGATGCTTGAGACTTCTTGAAATTTTAATTAGGGACCAAGCTTGATCTTTTGTGTCTCCTTAATTCCTTTCATATCGTGGGTTTCCTAAATCTTAAAAATTTCATCCACACAAAACTCAACAAGAACTCGTGAGATAAGCGAGTAAAAATCCATGCTAAACCTTATCATTCTCTACTGTAGCAAATCACTCAAATTATTATTTAACATTGCCTACTAATTGCCTCCGCATATTTAACACTCCTATCCTCAAATAGAATCATTAAACAAGCAAACATATGCAAACAATGCAAACATAACAGTAATCTGTCTAAACAGGATAGTCTGTAAAGAATGCAAGAGGAATCATACTTCTTGAACTCCAAAAATTCTGAAAAATTACCACACTGTAGATAATTAGTTGTTACTAATTGTTTAAAAATTTCAAGATTTTATCATGTTCTGACTATTGAAAAATATTCAAAACATAACAACAAACTTTCTGTTTTTAAAATAGCAACATATGGAGTTGCAAAATATGCATGGTAAAGGCTATACTTGACATTTTTATTGAAGTAAAAGATGCAAAATATTACTCTAAATAACAGCAAGCAAATTCTAATAAAAGAATATGACACTCCAAGCAAAACACATATCATGTTGTGAATAAAAATATAGCTCCAAGTAAGGTTACCGATGAACGAAGACGAAAGAGGGGATGCCTTCCGGGGCATCCCAAGCTTAGGCTCTTGGTTGTCCTTGAATATTACCTTGGGGTGCCTTGAACATCCCCAAACTTAGGCTCTTGCGACTTCTTATTCCATAGTCCATTGAATCTTTACCCAAAACTTGAAAACCGCACAAACACAAAACTTAATAAATAACGCGTAAGCTCCGTTAGTATAAGAAAGGAAATTACCACTTAGGTACTATCAAGATAAGATTCATAATTTTTCTCACATGATGCCTACTGTACCATATCATTTCTACAATTTATATTAAGCAAGATAAGCCATAGAAACTAGAAAACAAGCAAACTATGCATCGAAAACAGAATCTGTCAAAAACAGAATAGTCTGTAGTAATCTGTAACTCTCGAATAATTTTGTAACTCCAAAAATCCTGACAAATTAGGAAGTCCTAGGCAATTTGTTTATAAATACTCTTCAAAAAGAATCAATATTTTATCGCGCTTCTGTTAAAAATGAAAACTAATCTCCTCGGTGAAAAAGTTCAAATCAACTATCACCGTAAGCCATCCCAAAGGTCTTACTTGGCACTGTATTGAAACAAAAGCTATATAAAATGATTACTACAGTAGCATAATCATGTTAACACACAAAAACAGTAAGGGTAAATATTGGCTTGTCTCCCAACAAGTGCTTTTCATTAATGCCTTTTTAGCTAGGCATGACGATCTCAATGATGCTCACATAAAAGATAAGAATTGAAACATAAAGAGAGCATCATGAAGAATATGACTAACACATTTAAGCCTAACCCACTTCCTATGCATAGGGATTTTGTGAGAAAACAACTTGTGGGAACAAGAATCAACTAGCATAGGAAAGCAAAACAAGCATAGCTTCAAGATTTTCAACACATAGAGAGGAAACTTGATATTCTTGCAATTCCTACAAGCATATGTTCCTCCTTCATAATAATTTTCAGTAGCATCATGAATGAATTCAAAAATATAACCATCACATAAAGCATTCTTTTCATGATCTACGAGCATAGAATTTTTTATTACTCTCCACATAAGCAAATTTCTTCTCATGAATAGTAGTGGGAGAAAACTCAACAAAATAACTATCATGTGAGGCATAATCCAATTGAAATTTAAAATCATGATGACAAGTTTCATGGATATCATTATTCTTTATAGTATACGTGTCATCACAATAATCATCATAGATAGGAGGGATGCTTTCATCATAATAAATTTGCTCATCAAAACTTGGGGGACAAAAAATATCATCTTCATCAAACATAGCATCCCCAAGCTTGTGGCTTTGCATATCATTAGCATCATGGGTATTCAAAGAATTCATACTAACAACATTGTAATCATGCTTGATACATCTCCAACATATCTATAATTTTTTATTGCTCCATGCTTTTATATTATCTATTTTGGATGTTAATGGGCTTTATTTTACACTTTTATATCATTTTTGGGACTAACATATTAACCGGAGGCCCAGCCCAAATTGCTGTTTTTTTCCTATTTCAGTGTTTCGCAGAAAAGGAATATCAAACGAAGTCCAAACATAATGAAACCTTCAGGAACATGATTTTCTCAACAAACGTGATCTAGGAGACTTGGAGTGGGCGTCAAGAAATAATCAAGGAGGCCACAAGGCAGGGGGCACGCCTACCCCCTAGGCGCGCCCTCCACCCTCGTGGGCCCCTCGTTGCTCCACCGACCCACTTCTTCCTCCTATATAAGTCCACGTACCCCGCAAACATCCAGGAGCACCACGAAAACCTAATTCCACCACCGCAACCTTCTGTACCCGAGAGATCCCATCTTGGGGCCTTTTTCGGAGCTCCGCTGGAGGGGGCATTGATCACGGCGGGCCTCTACATCAACTCCATGGCCTCTCCGGTGATGTGTGTGTAGTTTACTTCAGACCTTCGGGTCAATAGCTAGTAGCTAGATGGCTTCTTCTCTCTCTTTGGATCTCAATACAAAGTTCTCCTCGATTCTCTTGGAGATCTATTCGATGTAATCTTATTTTGTGGTGTGTTTGTCGAGATCTGATGAATTGTGGTTTTATGATCCAGATTATCTATGAACAATATTTGATTCTTCTCTGAATTCTTTTATGTATGATTGTTTTATCTTTACAAGTCTCTTTGAATTATCAGTTTGGTTTGGCCTACTAGATTGATCTTTCTTGCAATGGGAGGAGTGCTTAGCTTTGGGTTCAATCTTGCGGTGCTCGATCCCAGTGACAGTAGGGGAAACGACACGTATTGTATTGTTGCCATCGAGGATAAAAAGATGGGGTTTATATCATATTGCATGAGTTTATCCCTCTAAATCATGTCATCTTGCTTAAGGCGTTACTCTATTCTTATGAACTTAATACTCTAGATGCATGCTGGATAGCGGTCGATGTGTGGAGTAATAGTAGTAGATGCAGAATTGTTTCGGTCTACTTGTCCCGGACGTGATGCCTATATACATGATCATGCCTAGATATTATCATAACTATTCGCTTTTCTATCAATTGCTCGACAGTAATTTGTTCACCCACTGTAATACGTATGCTATCTTGAGAGAAGCCACTAGTGAAACCTATGGCCCCCGGGTCTACTTTCCATCATACAAGTTTCCAATCTACTTTATATTGCTATCTTTTTCTTTCAATCTATATCATAAAAATACCAAAAATATTTATCTTATTATTATAATCTCTATCAGATCTCACTCTTGCAAGTGGCCATGAAGGGATTGACAACCCCTTTATCGCGTTGGTTGCGAGGTTATTATTTGTTTGTGTAGGTACGAGGTGACTTGCGCGTGGTCCCCTACTGGATTGATACCTTGGTTCTCAAAAACTGAGGGAAATACTTACGCTGCTTTACTACATCACCCTTTCCTCTTCAAGGGAAAACCAACGCAGTGCTCAAGAGGTAGCAATGCTCATCATCCAAACATTTAGTGCCAAACATTTCAATACATTCTTCTTCTAACACTTTGGCACAATTATCGGAATCCTTATTTTCACGAAGGACATTAAAAAGATAAAGCATATGAGGCAACCTTAATTCCATTTTTTGTAGTTTCCCTTTATAGACTAAACTAGTGATAAAACAAGAAACTAAAAGATTCGATTGCAAGATCTAAAGATATACCTTCAAGAGCTAACCACCCCGGCAACGGCGCCAGAAAAGAGCTTGATTTCTACTACACAACGTTCTTCTTGTAGACGTTGTTGGGCCTCCAAGTGCAGAGGTTTGTAGGACAGTACCAAATTTCCCTCAAGTGGATGACCTAAGGTTTATCAATCCGTGGGAGGCGTAGGATGAAGATGGTCTCTCTAAAAAAACCCTGCAATAAGTAACAAAGAGTCTCTTGTGTCCCCAACACACCCAATACAATGGTAAATTGTATAGGTGCACTAGTTCAACGAAGAGATGGTGATACAAGTGCAATATGGATGGTAGATAAAGGTTTTTATAATCTGAAATTAAAAAAAATAGCAAAGTAACTAATGATAAAAGTGAGCAAAAACGATATTACAATGCATTGAAACAAGGCCTAGGGTTCATACTTTCACTACTGCAAGTTCTCTCAATAATAATAACATATTAGATCATATAACTATCCCTCAACATGCAACAAAGAGTCACTCCAAAGTCACTAATAGCGGAGAACAAACAAAGAGATTATTGCAGGGTACGAAACCACCTCAAAGTTATCCTTTCTGATCGATCTATTCAAGAGTCCGTAGTAAAATAACACGAAGCTATTCTTTCCATTCGATCTATCCTAGAGTTCGTACTAGAATAACACCTTAAGACACAAATCAACCAAAACACTAATGTCACCTAGATACTCCAATGTCACCTCAAGTATCCATGGGTATGATTATACGATATGCATCACACAATCTCAGATTCATCTATTCAACCAACACAAAGAACTTCAAAGAGTGCCCCAAAGTTTCTACCGGAGAGTTCAAGACGAAAACGTGTGCCAACCCCTATGCATAAGTTCACAAGGTCACGGAACTCGCAAGTTGATCATCAAAATATACATCAAGTGGATCACGTGAATATCCCATTGTCACCACAGATAAGCACATGCAAGACATACATCAAGTGTTCTATAATCCTTAAAGACTCAATCCAATAAGATAACTTCAAAGGGAAAACTCAATCCATTACAAGAGAGTAGAGGGGGAGATACATCATAAGATCCAACTATAATAGCAAATATCGCGATACATCAAGAACGTGCAGGATCAAGAACACGAAAGAGAGAGATAAAACACATAGCTACTAGTACATACCCTCAGCCCCGACGGTGAACTACTCCCTCCTTGTCATGGAGAGCGCCGGGATGATAAAGATGGCCACCGGTGATGGATTCCCCCCTCCGACAGGGTGCCAGAACGGGTCTAGATTGGTTTTCGGTGGCTACGGAGGTTTGCGGTGGCGGAACTCCCGATCTAGGTTTCTTTTGGGGGGTTTCTGTATTTATAGGAATTTTTGGCGTCGGTCTCACGTCAAGGGGGTCTCCGAGTCGTCTACGAGGCAGGGGATGAGCCCAGGGGGGTAGGGCGCGCCCTCCACCCTCGTGGACGGCTCAGGACTCTTCTGGACCAACTATTTTACTCCGGGGGCTTCTTTTGGTCCATAAAAAATCATCAAAAATTGGCACATCAATTGGACTCTGTTTGGTATTCCTTTTCTATAAAACTCAAAAACAAGGAAAAACCAGAAACTGGCACTGGGCTCTAGGTTAATAGGTTGTTCCAAAAAATCATATAAAATAGCATATAAATGCATATAAAACATCCAAGATGGATAATATAAGCATGGAACAATAAAAAATTATAGATACATTGGAGACGTATCAATAAGCACATGCAAGACATACATCATGTGTTCTCAAATCCTTGAAGACTCAATCCGATAAGATAACTTCAAAGGGAAATCAAGTCAAAAAAAACTTCAAAGGGAAAGCTCAATCCATTACAAGAGAGTAGAGGGGGAGAAACATCATAAGATCCAACTATAATAGCAAAGCTCGCGATACATCAAGATCGTGCCGAAGCAAGAACATGAGAGAGAGAGAGAAAGATCAAACACATAGCTACCGGTACATACCCTCAGCCCTGAGGGTGAACTACTCCCTCCTCGTCATGGAGAGCGCCGGGATGATGAAGATGTCCACCGGTGATGGATACCTCCGGCAGGGTGCCGGAACGGGTCCCGATTGGTTTTTGGTGGCTACAGAGGCTTGCAGCGGCGGAACTCCTGATCTAGGTTATTTTCTGGAGGTTTCTATATTTATAGGAATTTTTGCCGTCGGGAACAAGTCAAGGGGGTCCCCGAGTCGTCCACGAGATAGGG